>NW_027315812.1:2748722-2926222 GCF_026437365.1 Eucyclogobius newberryi
CAGGAGCTGGAGGACAGTCTTCTGCTCAGGCTCAGCTCCACTCAGGGCTCACTGGTGGAGGACGAGTCCCTCATCCAGGTGCTGCGCGTCACCAAGACCACGGCTCACGAGGTAAAAGACCTCTCACCCCTGACCTCTCACCCATGACCCCTGACCTATCACCCCTGACCTCTAACCCATGACCCCTGACCTCTCACCCCTGACCTCTAACCCATGACCCCTGACCTCTCACCCCTGACCTCTAACCCATGACCCCTGACCTCGAACCCATGACCTCAAACCCCTGACCTCTGACCCTGACCTCTGACCCCTGCAGGTGAGTGAGAAGCTGTCGATCGCGGCCGAGATGGAGGTGAAGATAAACCAGGCGCGTGAGGAGTACCGCCCTGTGGCCACCAGGGGCAGCATCCTGTACTTCCTGATCGTGGAGATGTCGGTAGTGAACGCCATGTACCAGACGTCGCTCCGACAGTTCCTGGGCCTGTTTGACTCGTCTATGAAGAACTCTGGACGTTCTCCAGTCACGTCCAAACGCATCGGCAACATTGTGGAGTTCCTCACCTACCACGTCAGTCCAACACCATCATGTATCAGGTTCAGAATAAGTGGCATCGCAAAATGTGACGCAATTTCTCTCAAATGCGATGCATTCGTCAGAAAAAAGTGTTTTTGTATCGCAGCTTTTGCGAAAAACAAAAATGTGTTCAATTGTGTCACCAAAGCTCCTAAAAGTACTGATCACTGTCAATCTATTGTCAATAACATCATGACACATGTAGGACGCTGTGTGGACATGACACATGTAGGACACAGTGTGGACATGAAACATGTAGGACGCTGTGGACATGACACATGTAGGACGCTGTGGACATGAAACATGTAGGATGCTGTGGACATGACACATGTAGGACGCTGTGGACATGATACATGTAGGACGCTATGGACATGACACATGTAGGACGCTGTGTGGACATGAAACATGTAGGACGCTGTGGACATGACACATGTAGGACGCTGTGTGGACATGAAACATGTAGGACGCTGACACCGTGTGGACATGACACATGTAGGACGCTGTGTAGACATGACACATGTAGGACGCTGTGTGGACATGACACATGTAGGACGCTGTGTGGACATGACACATGTAGGACGCTGTGTGGACATGAAACATGTAGGACGCTGTGTGGACATGACACATGTAGGACGCTGTGTGGACATGACACATGTAGGTTACTGTGTGGACATGACACATGTACGACGCTGTGGACATGACACATGTAGGTTACTGTGTGGACATGACACATGTAGGACACTGACACTGTGTGGACATGACACATGTAGGACACTGTGTGGACATGACACATGTAGGACGCTGTGTGGACATGAAACATGTAGGACGCTGTGTGGACATGAAACATGTAGGACGCTGTAGACATGACACATGTAGGTTACTGTGTGGACATGACGCATGTAGGACACTGACACTGTGTGGACATGACACATGTAGAACACTGTGTGGACATGACACAAGTAGGACACTGTGTGGACATGACACATGTAGGACGCTGTGTGGACATGAAACATGTAGGACGCTGTGTGGACATGAAACATGTAGGACGCTGTGTGGACATGACACATGTAGGTTACTGTGTGGACATGACACATGTAGGACGCTGTGTGGACATGACACATGTAGGACGCTGTGTGGACATGACACATGTAGGATGCTGTGGACATGACACATGTAGGATGCTATGGACATGAAACATGTAGGACGCTGTGTGGACATGACACATGTAGGACGCTGTGTGGACATGACACATGTAGGACGCTGTGTGGACATGACACATGTAGAACACTGTGTGGACTTGACACATGTAGGACACTGTGTGGACATGACATGTAGGACACTGACACAGTGTGGACATGACACGTGTAGGACACTGTGTGGACATGACACATGTAGGACACTGTGTGGACATGACATGTAGGACACTGACACTGTGTGGACATGACACATGTAGGACACTATGTGGACATGACACATGTAGGACGCTGTTTGGACATGAAACATGTAGGACGCTGTAGACATGACACATGTAGGTTACTGTTTGGACATGACACATGTAGGACACTGACACTGTGTGGACATGACATGTAGGACACTCTGTGGACATGACACATGTAAGACGCTTTGTGGGCATGACACATGTAGGACACTGTGTGGACATGACACATCTAGGACGCTGTGTGGACATGACACATGTAGGACGCTGTGGACATGACACATGTAGGACGCTGTGTGGACATGAAACATGTAGAACGCTGTGTGGACATGACACATGTAGGACGCTGTGTGGACATGACACATGTAGGACGCTGTGTGGACATGACACATGTAGGACGCTGTGGACATGACACATGTAGGTTACTGTGTGGACCTGACACATGTAGGACACTGACACTGTGTGGACATGACACATGTAGGACGCTGTGTAGACATGACACATGTAGGACACTGTGGACATGACACATGTAGGACGCTGTGTGGACATGACACATGTAGGACGCTTTGTGGACATGACACATGTAGGACACTGTGTGGACATGACACATGTAGGACGCTGTGTGGACATGACACATGTAGGACGCTGTGTGGACATGACACATGTAGGACACTGTGTGGACATGACACATGTAGGATGCTTTGTGGATATGACACATGTAGGACGCTGTGGACATGACACATGTAGGACACTGTGTGGACATGAAACTTGTAGGACGCTGTGTTGACATGACACATGTAGGACGCTGTGTGGACATGACACATGTAGGACGCTGTGTGGACATGACACATGTAGGTTACTGTGTGGACATGACACATGTAGGACACTGACACTGTGTGGACATGACACATGTAGGACACTGTGTGGACATGACACATGTAGGACGCTGTGTGGACATGATACATGTAGGACGCTGTGTGGACATGAAACATGTAGGACGCTGTGTGGACATGACACATGTAGGACGCTGTAGACATGACACATGTAGGTTACTGTGTGGACATGACACATGTAGGACACTGACACTGTGTGGACATGACACATGTAGAACACTGTGTGGACATGACACATGTAGGACACTGTGTGGACATGACACATGTAGGACGCTGTGTGGACATGAAACATGTAGGACGCTGTGTGGACATGAAACATGTAGGACGCTGTGTGGACATGACACATGTAGGACGCTGTAGACATGACACATGTAGGTTACTGTGTGGACATGACACATGTAGGACACTGACACTGTGTGGACATGACACATGTAGGACACTCTCTGGACATGACACATTTAGGTTACTGTGTGGACATGACACATGTAGGACGCTGTGTGGACTTGACACATGTAGGACACTGTGGACTAGACACATGTTGGACGCTGTGGGGACATGACACGTAGGACGCTGTGTGGACATGACACATGTAGGACGCTGTAGACATGACACATGTAGGTTACTGTGTGGACATGACACATGTAGGACACTGACACTGTGTGGACATGACACATGTAGGACGCTGTGTGGACTTGACACATGTAGGACACTGTGGACTAGACACATGTTGGACGCTGTGGGGACATGACACATGTAGGACGCTGTGTGGACATGACACATGTAGGACGCTGTGTGGACATGACACATGTAGGACGCTGTGTGGACATGACACATGTAGAACACTGTGGACATGACACATGTAGGACGCTTTGTGGGCATGACACATGTAGGACACTGTGTGAACATGACACATGTAGGACGCTGTGTGGACATGACACATGTAGGATGCTGTGGACATGACACATGTAGGACGCTATGGACATGAAACATGTAGGACGCTGTGAGGACATGACACATGTAGGACGCTGTGTGGACATGACACATGTAGGACGCTGTGTGGACATGATACATGTAGGTTACTGTGTGGACATGACACATGTAGGACGCTGTGGACATGACACATGTAGGTTATTGTGTGGACATGACACATGTAGGACACTGACACTGTGTGGACATGACACATGTAGGACGCTGTGTGGACATGAAACATGTAGGACGCTGTGTGGACATGACACTTGTAGGACGCTGTAGACATGACACATGTAGGTTACTGTGTGGACATGACACATGTAGGACACTGACACTGTGTGGACATGACACATGTAGGACGCTTTGTAGGCATGACACATGTAGGACACTGTGTGGACATGACACATGTAGGATGCTTTGTGGATATGACACATGTAGGACGCTGTGGACATGACACATGTAGGACACTGTGTGGACATGAAACTTGTAGGACGCTGTGTGGACATGACACATGTAGGACGCTGTGTGGACATGACACATGTAGGACGCTGTGTGGACATGACACATGTAGGTTACTGTGTGGACATGACACATGTAGGACACTGACACTGTGTGGACATGACACATGTAGGACACTGTGTGGACATGACACATATAGGACATTGTGTGGACATGACACATGTAGGACGCTGTGTGGACATGATACATGTAGGACGCTGTGTGGACATGAAACATGTAGGACGCTGTGTGGACATGACACATGTAGGACGCTGTAGACATGACACATGTAGGTTACTGTGTGGACATGACACATGTAGGACACTGACACTGTGTGGACATGCCACATGTAGAACACTGTGTGGACATGACACATGTAGGACGCTGTGTGGACATGAAACATGTAGGACGCTGTGTGGACATGAAACATGTAGGACGCTGTGGGGACATGACACATGTAGGACGCTGTGTGGACATGAAACATGTAGGACGCTGTAGACATGACACATGTAGGTTACTGTGTGGACATGACACATGTAGGACGCTGTGTGGACATGAAACATGTAGGACGCTGTGTGGACATGAAACATGTAGGACGCTGTGGGGACATGACACATGTAGGACGCTGTGTGGACATGAAACATGTAGGACGCTGTAGACATGACACATGTAGGTTACTGTGTGGACATGACACATGTAGGACACTGACACTGTGTGGACATGACACATGTAGGACGCTGTGTGGACTTGACACATGTAGGACACTGTGGACTAGACACATGTTGGACGCTGTGGGGACATGACACATGTAGGACGCTGTGTGGACATGACACATGTAGGACGCTGTGTGGACATGACACATGTAGGACGCTGTGTGGACATGACACATGTAGAACACTGTGGACATGACACATGTAGGACGCTTTGTGGGCATGACACATGTAGGACACTGTGTGGACATGACACATGTAGGACGCTGTGTGGACATGACACATGTAGGATGCTGTGGACATGACACATGTAGGACGCTATGGACATGAAACATGTAGGACGCTGTGAGGACATGACACATGTAGGACGCTGTGTGGACATGACACATGTAGGACTCTGTGTGGACATGACACATGTAGGTTACTGTGTGGACATGACACATGTAGGACGCTGTGGACATGACACATGTAGGTTATTGTGTGGACATGACACATGTAGGACACTGACACTGTGTGGACATGACACATGTAGGACGCTGTGTGGACATGAAACATGTAGGACGCTGTGTGGACATGACACTTGTAGGACGCTGTAGACATGACACATGTAGGTTACTGTGTGGACATGACACATGTAGGACACTGACACTGTGTGGACATGACACATGTAGGACGCTTTGTGGGCATGACACATGTAGGACACTGTGTGGACATGACACATGTAGGATGATGTGTGGACATGACACATGTAGGACGCTGTGGACTTGACACATGTAGGACGCTGTGTGAACATGAAACATGTAGGACGCTGTGTGGACATGACACATGTAGGACGCTGTGTGGACATGACACATGTAGGACGCTGTGTGGACATGACACATGTAGGACGCTTTGGACATGACACATGTAGGTTACTGTGTGGACATGACACATGTAGGACGCTGTGTAGACATGACACATGTAGGACGCTGTGTGGACATGACACATGTAGGACGCTGTGTGGACATGACACATGTAGGTTACTGTGTGGACATGACACATGTAGGACGCTGTAGACATGACACATGTAGGTTACTGTGTGGACTTGACACATGTAGGACACTGTAGACTAGACACGACACTGTGGGGACATGACACATGTAGGACGCTGTGTGGACATGACACATGTAGGACGCTGTGTGGACATGACGCATGTAGGACGCTGTGTAGACATGACACATGTAGGACGTTTTGTGGACTTGACACATGTAGGACGCTGTGTGGATATGACACATGTAGGTTACTGTGTGGACATGACACATGTAGGACACAGACACTGTGTGGACATGACACATGTAGGACATTGTGTGGACATGACACATGTAGGACGCTGTGTGGACATGACACATGTAGGACGCTGTGTGGACATGAAACATGTAGGACGCTGTGTGGACATGACACATGTAGGACGCTGTGTGGACATGACACATGTAGGACGCTTTGGACATGACACATTTAGGTTACTGTGTGGACATGACACATGTAGGACGTTGTTTGGACATGACACATGTAGGACGCTGTGTGGATATGACACATGTAGGACAGACACTGTGTGGACATGACACATGTAGGACAATGTGTGGACATGACACATGTAGGACACTGACGCTGTGTGGACATGACACATGTAGGACACTGTGTGGACATGACATGTAGGACACTGACACTGTGTGCACATGACACATGTAGGACACTGTGTGGACATGACACATGTAGGACACTGTGTGGACATGACACATGTAGGACGCTGTTTGGACATGAAACATGTAGGACGCTGTAGACATGACACATGTAGGTTACTGTTTGGACATGACACATGTAGGACACTGACACTGTGTGGACATGACATGTAGGACACTCTGTGGACATGACACATGTAGGACGCTTTGTGGGCATGACACATGTAGGACACTGTGTGGACATGACACATGTAGGACGCTGTGTGGACATGACACATGTAGGACGCTGTGGACATGACACATGTAGGACGCTGTGTGGACATGAAACATGTAGGACGCTGTGTGGACATGACACATGTAGGACGCTGTGTGGACATGACACATGTAGGACGCTGTGTGGACATGGCACATGTAGGACGCTGTGGACATGACACATGTAGGTTACTGTGTGGACATGACACATGTAGGACACTGACACTGTGTGGACATGACACATGTAGGACGCTGTGTAGACATGACAAATGTAGGACGCTGTGTGGACATGACACATGTAGGACGCTTTGTGAACATGACACATGTAGGACACTGTGTGGACATGACACATGTAGGACGCTGTGTGGACATGACACATGTAGGACGCTGTGTGGACATGACACATGTAGGACACTGTGTGGACATAACACATGTTGGATGCTTTGTGGATATGACACATGTAGGACGCTGTGGACATGACACATGTAGGACACTGTGTGGACATGAAACTTGTAGAACGCTGTGTTGACATGACGCATGTAGGACGCTGTGTGGAAATGACACATGTAGGTTACTGTGTGGACATGACACATGTAGGACACTGACACTGTGTGGACATGACACATGTAGGACACTGTGTGGACATGACACATGTAGGACGCTGTGTGGACATGACACATTTAGGACGCTGTGTGGACATGAAACATGTAGGACGCTGTGTGGACATGAAACATGTAGGACGCTGTGTGGACATGGCACATGTAGGACGCTGTAGACATGACACATGTAGGTTACTGTGTGGACATGACACATGTAGGACACTGACACTGTGTGGACATGACACATGTAGGACACTGTGTGGACATGACACATGTAGGTTACTGTGTGGACATGACACATGTAGGACGCTGTGTGGACTTGACACATGTAGGACACTGTGGACTAGACACATGTCGGACACTGTGTGGACATGACACATGTAGGACACTGTGTGGACACGACACATGTAGGACACTGGACATGACACATGTAGGACGCTGTGTGGACATGACACATGTAGGACGCTTTGTGGACATGACACATGTAGGACACTGTGTGGACATGACACATGTAGGACGCTGTGTGGACATGACACATGTAGGACGCTGTGTGGACATGACACATGTAGGACACTGTGTGGACATAACACATGTAGGATGCTTTGTGGATATGACACATGTAGGACGCTGTGTGGACATGAAACATGTAGGACGCTGTGTGGACATGACACATGTAGGACGCTGTAGACATGACACATGTAGGTTACTGTGTGGACATGACACATGTAGGACACTGACACTGTGTGGACATGACACATGTAGAACACTGTGTGGACATGACACATATAGGACACTGTGTGGACATGACACATGTAGGACGCTGTGTGGACATGAAACATGTAGGACGCTGTGTGGACATGAAACATGTAGGACGCTGTGTGGACATGGCACATGTAGGACGCTGTAGACATGACACATGTAGGTTACTGTGTGGACATGACACATGTAGGACACTGACACTGTGTGGACATGACACATGTAGGACACTGTGTGGACATGACACATGTAGGTTACTGTGTGGACATGACACATGTAGGACGCTGTGTGGACTTGACACATGTAGGACACTGTGGACTAGACACATGTCGGACGCTGTGGGGACATGACACATGTAGGACACTGTGTGGACATGACACATGTAGGACGCTGTGTGGACATGACACATGTAGGACACTGTGTGGACATGACACATGTAGAACACTGTGGACATGACACATGTAGGACGCTTTGTGGGCATGACACATGTAGGACACTGTGTGGACATGACACATGTAGGACGCTGTGTGGACATGACACATGTAGGACGCTGTGTGGACATGACACATGTAGGACGCTGTGTGGACATGACACATGTAGGTTACTGTGTGGACATGACACATGTAGGACGCTGTGGACATGACACATGTAGGTTATTGTGTGGACATGACACATGTAGGACACTGACACTGTGTGGACATGACACATGTAGGACACTGTGTGGACATGACACATGTAGGACGCTGTGTGGACATGACACATGTAGGACGCTGTGTGGACATGAAACATGTAGAACGCTGTGTGGACATGAAACATGTAGGACGCTGTGTGGACATGACACTTGTAGGACGCTGTAGACATGACACATGTAGGTTACTGTGTGGACATGACACATGTAGGACACTGACACTGTGTGGACATGACACTTGTAGGACGCTGTGTGGAAATGAAACATGTAGGACGCTGTGTGGACATGACACATGTAGGACGCTGTATACATGACACATGTAGGTTACTGTGTGGACATGACACATGTAGGACACTGACACTGTGTGGACATGACACATGTAGGACACTGTGTGGACATGACACATGTAGGACACTGTGTGGACATGACACATGTAGGACACTGTGTGGACATGACACATGTAGGACGCTGTGTGTACATGACACATATAGGACGCTGTGTGGACTTGACACATGTAGGACACTGTGGACTAGACACATGTAGGACGCTGTGGGGACATGACACATGTAGGACGCTGTGTGGACATGACACATGTAGGAAGCTGTGTGGACATGACACATGTAGGACGCTGTGTGGATATGACACATGTAGAACACTGTGTGGACATGACACATGTAGGACGCTTTGTGGGCATTACACATGTAGGACACTGTGTGGACATGAAACTTGTAGAACGCTGTGTTGACATGACGCATGTAGAACGCTGTGTGGACATGACACATGTAGGACACTGACACTGTGTGGACATGACACATGTAGGACATTGTGTGGACATGACACATGTAGGACGCTGTGTGGACATGAAACATGTAGGACGCTGTGTGGACATGAAACATGTAGGACACTGTGTGGACATGACACATGTAGGACGCTGTGTGGACATGACACATGTAGGACGCTGTAGACATGACACATGTAGGACACTGACACTGTGTGGACATGACACATGTAGAACACTGTGTGGACATGACACATATAGGACACTGTGTGGACATGACACATGTAGGACGCTGTGTGGACATGAAACATGTAGGACGCTGTTTGGACATGAAACATGTAGGACGCTGTGTGGACATGGCACATGTAGGACGCTGTAGACATGACACATGTAGGTTACTGTGTGGACATGACACATGTAGGACACTGACACTGTGTGGACATGACACATGTAGGACACTGTGTGGACATGACACATGTAGGTTACTGTGTGGACATGACACATGTAGGACGCTGTGTGGACTTGACACATGTAGGACACTGTGGACTAGACACATGTCGGACGCTGTGTGGACATGACACATGTAGGACACTGTGTGGACATGACACATGTAGAACACTGTGGACATGACACATGTAGGACGCTTTGTGGACATGACACATGTAGGACGCTGTGTGGACATGACACATGTAGGACGCTGTGTGGACATGACACATGTAGGACGCTGTGTGGACATGACACATGTAGGTTACTGTGTGGACATGACACATGTAGGACGCTGTGGACATGACACATGTAGGTTATTGTGTGGACATGACACATGTAGGACACTGTGTGGACATGACACATGTAGGACGCTGTGTGGACATGACACATGTAGGACGCTGTGTGGACATGAAACATGTAGGACGCTGTGTGGACATGAAACATGTAGGACGCTGTGTGGACATGACACTTGTAGGACGCTGTAGACATGACACATGTAGGTTACTGTGTGGACATGACACATGTAGGACACTGAAACTGTGTGGACATGACACATGTAGGACACTGTGGACTAGACACAACACTGTGGGGACATGACACATGTAGGACGCTGTGTGGACATGACACATGTAGGACGCTGTGTGGACATGACACATATAGGACGCTGTGTAGACATGACACATGTAGGACGTTGTGTGGACATGACACATGTAGGACGCTGTGTGGATATGACACATGTAGGTTACTGTGTGGACATGACACATGTAGGACGCTGTGTGGACATGATACATGTAGGACGCTGTGTGGACATGAAACATGTAGGACGCTGTGTGGACATGACACATGTAGGACGCTGTGTGGACATGACACATGTAGGACGCTGTGTGGACATGACACATGTAGGTTACTGTGTGGACATGACACATGTAGGACGTTGTGTGGACATGACACATATAGGAAGCTGTGTGGATGACACATGTAGTTACTGTGTGGACATGACGCATGTAGAACGCTGTGTGGACATGACACATGTAGGACACTGACACTGTGTGGACATGACACATGTATGACACTGTGTGGACATGACACATATAGGACATTGTGTGGACATGACACATGTAGGACGCTGTGTGGACATGAAACATGTAGGACGCTGTGTGGACATGAAACATGTAGGACGCTGTGTGGACATGACACATGTAGGACGCTGTAGACATGACACATGTAGGTAACTGTGTGGACATGACACATGTAGGACACTGACACTGTGTGGACATGACACATGTAGAACACTGTGTGGACATGACACATATAGGACACTGTGTGGACATGACACATGTAGGACGCTGTGTGGACATGAAACATGTAGGACGCTGTTTGGACATGGCACATGTAGGACGCTGTGTGGACATGAAACATGTAGGACGCTGTGTGGACATGGCACATGTAGGACGCTGTAGACATGACACATGTAGGTTACTGTGTGGACATGACACATGTAGGACACTGACACTGTGTGGACATGACACATGTAGGACACTGTGTGGACATGACACATGTAGGTTACTGTGTGGACATGACACATGTAGGACGCTGTGTGGACTTGACACATGTAGGACACTGTGGACTAGACACATGTCGGACGCTGTGGGGACATGACACATGTAGGACACTGTGTGGACATGACACATATAGGACGCTGTGTGGACATGACACATGTAGGACGCTGTGTGGACATGACACATGTAGAACACTGTGGACATGACACATGTAGGACGCTTTGTAGACATGACACATGTAGGACGCTGTGTGGACATGACACATGTAGGACGCTGTGTGGACATGACACATGTAGGACGCTTTGTGGGCATGACACATGTAGGACGCTTTGTGGGCATGACACATGTAGGACACTGTGTGGACATGACACATGTAGGATGATGTGTGGACATGACACATGTAGGACGCTGTAGACATGACACATGTAGGTTACTGTGTGGACATGACACATGTAGGACACTGACACTGTGTGGACATGACACATGTAGGACACTGTGTGGACATGACACATGTAGGACACTGTGTGGACATGACACATGTAGGACGCTGTGTGTACATGACACATGTAGGACGCTGTGTGGACTTGACATATATAGGACACTGTGGGGACATGACACATGTAGGACGCTGTGTGGACATGACACATGTAGGAAGCTGTGTGGACATGACACATGTAGGACGCTGTGTGGATATGACACATGTAGAACACTGTGTGGACATGACACATGTAGGACGCTTTGTGGGCATGACACATGTAGGACACTGTGTGGACATGACACATGTAGGACGCTGTGGACATGACACATGTAGGTTACTGTGTGGACCTGACACATGTAGGACACTGACACTGTGTGGACATGACACATGTAGGACAATGTGTGGACATGACACATGTAGGACGCTGTGTGGACATGACACATGTAGGACGCTGTGTGGACGTGACACATTTAGGACACTGTGTGGACATGACACATGTAGGACACTGTGTGGACACGACACATGTAGGACACTGTGGACATGACACATGTAGGACGCTGTGTGGACATGACACATGTAGGACGCTTTGTGGACATGACACATGTAGGACACTGTGTGGACATGACACATGTAGGACGCTGTGTGGACATGACACATGTAGGACGCTGTGTGGACATCACACATGTAGGACACTGTGTGGACATAACACATGTAGGATGCTTTGTGGATATGACACATGTAGGACGCTGTGGACATGACACATGTAGGACACTGTGTGGACATGAAACTTGTAGAACGCTGTGTTGACATGACGCATGTAGGACGCTGTGTGGACATGACACATGTAGGACGCTGTGTGGACATGACACATGTAGGTTACTGTGTGGACATGACACATGTAGGACACTGACACTGTGTGGACATGACACATGTAGGACACTGTGTGGACATGACACATATAGGACATTGTGTGGACATGACACATGTAGGACGCTGTGTGGACATGAAACATGTAGGACGCTGTGTGGACATGAAACATGTAGGACGCTGTGTGGACATGGCACATGTAGGACGCTGTAGACATGACACATGTAGGTTACTGTGTGGACATGACACATGTAGGACACTGACACTGTGTGGACATGACACATGTAGGACACTGTGTGGACATGACACATGTAGGACACTGTGTGGACATGACACATGTAGGACGCTGTGTGTACATGACACATGTAGGACGCTGTGTGGACTTGACACATGTAGGACACTGTGGACTAGACATATGTAGGACGCTGTGGGGACATGACACATGTAGGACGCTGTGTGGACATGACACATGTAGGAAGCTGTGTGGACATGACACATGTAGGACGCTGTGTGGATATGACACATGTAGAACACTGTGTGGACATGACACATGTAGGACGCTTTGTGGGCATGACACATGTAGGACACTGTGTGGACATGACACATGTAGGATGATGTGTGGACATGACACATGTAGGACGCTGTGGACTTGACACATGTAGGACGCTGTGTGGACATGAAACATGTAGGACACTGTGTGGACATGACACATGTAGGACGCTGTGTGGACATGACACATGTAGGACGCTGTGTGGACATGACACATGTAGGACGCTTTGGACATGACACATGTAGGTTACTGTGTGGACATGACACATGTAGGACGCTTTGTAGACATGACACATGTAGGACGCTGTGTGGACATGAAACATGTAGGACGCTGTGTGGACATGACACATGTAGGACGCTGTGTGGACATGACACATGTAGGACGCTGTGTGGACATGACACATGTAAGACGCTTTGGACATGACACATGTAGGTTACTGTGTGGACCTGACACATGTAGGACACTGACACTGTGTGGACATGACACATGTAGGACGCTGTGTAGACATGACACATGTAGGACGTTGTGTGGACATGACACATGTAGGACGCTGTGTGGATATGACACATGTAGGTTACTGTGTGGACATGACACATGTAGGACACTGACACTGTGTGGACATGACACATGTAGGACAATGTGTGGACATGACACATGTAGGACGCTGTGTGGACATGACACATGTTGGACACTGTGTGGACGTGACACATTTAGGACACTGTGTGGACATGACACATGTAGGACACTGTGTGGACACGACACATGTAGGACACTGTGTGGACATGACACATGTAGGACACTGTGTGGACACGACACATGTAGGACACTGTGGACATGACACATGTAGGACGCTGTGTGGACATGACACATGTAGGACGCTTTGTGGACATGACACATGTAGGACACTGTGTGGACATGACACATGTAGGACGCTGTGTGGACATGACTCATGTAGGACGCTGTGTGGACATGACACATGTAGGACACTGTGTGGACATAACACATGTAGGATGCTTTGTGGATATGACACATGTAGGACGCTGTGGACATGACACATGTAGGACACTGTGTGGACATGAAACTTTTAGAACGCTGTGTTGACATGACGCATGTAGAACGCTGTGTGGACATGACACATGTAGGACGCTGTGTGGACTTGACACATGTAGGACACTGTGGACTAGACATATGTAGGACGCTGTGGGGACATGACACATGTAGGACGCTGTGTGGACATGACACATGTAGGAAGCTGTGTGGACATGACACATGTAGGACGCTGTGTGGATATGACACATGTAGAACACTGTGTGGACATGACACATGTATGACACTGTGTGGACATGACACATATAGGACATTGTGTGGACATGACACATGTAGGACGCTGTGTGGACATGAAACATGTAGGACGCTGTGTGGACATGAAACATGTAGGACGCTGTGTGGACATGACACATGTAGGACGCTGTAGACATGACACATGTAGGTAACTGTGTGGACATGACACATGTAGGACACTGACACTGTGTGGACATGACACATGTAGAACACTGTGTGGACATGACACATATAGGACACTGTGTGGACATGACACATGTAGGACGCTGTGTGGACATGAAACATGTAGGACGCTGTTTGGACATGAAACATGTAGGACGCTGTGTGGACATGGCACATGTAGGACGCTGTAGACATGACACATGTAGGTTACTGTGTGGACATGACACATGTAGGAAACTGACACTGTGTGGACATGACACATGTAGGACACTGTGTGGACATGACACATGTAGGTTACTGTGTGGACATGACACATGTAGGACGCTGTGTGGACTTGACACATGTAGGACACTGTGGACTAGACACATGTCGGACGCTGTGGGGACATGACACATGTAGGACACTGTGTGGACATGACACATATAGGACGCTGTGTGGACATGACACATGTAGGACGCTGTGTGGACATGACACATGTAGAACACTGTGGACATGACACATGTAGGACGCTTTGTAGACATGACACATGTAGGACGCTGTGTGGACATGACACATGTAGGACGCTGTGTGGAGATGACACATGTAGGACGCTGTGTGGACATGACACATGTAGGACGCTGTGTGGACATGACACATGTAGGACGCTGTGTGGACATGACACATGTAGGTTACTGTGTGGACATGACACATGTAGGACGCTGTGGACATGACACATGTAGGTTATTGTGTGGACATGACACATGTAGGACACTGACACTGTGTGGACATGACACATGTAGGACGCTGTGTGGACATGACACATGTAGGACGCTGTGTGGACATGAAACATGTAGGACGCTGTGTGGACATGGCACATGTAGGACGCTGTAGACATGACACATGTAGGTTACTGTGTGGACATGACACATGTAGGACACTGACACTGTGTGGACATGACACATGTAGGACACTGTGTGGACATGACACATGTAGGACACTGTGTGGACATGACACATGTAGGACGCTGTGTGTACATGACACATGTAGGACGCTGTGTGGACTTGACACATGTAGGACACTGTGGACTAGACATATGTAGGACGCTGTGGGGACATGACACATGTAGGACGCTGTGTGGACATGACACATGTAGGAAGCTGTGTGGACATGACACATGTAGGACGCTGTGTGGATATGACACATGTAGAACACTGTGTGGACATGACACATGTAGGACGCTTTGTGGGCATGACACATGTAGGACACTGTGTGGACATGACACATGTAGGATGATGTGTGGACATGACACATGTAGGACGCTGTGGACTTGACACATGTAGGACGCTGTGTGGACATGAAACATGTAGGACACTGTGTGGACATGACACATGTAGGACGCTGTGTGGACATGACACATGTAGGACGCTGTGTGGACATGACACATGTAGGACGCTTTGGACATGACACATGTAGGTTACTGTGTGGACATGACACATGTAGGACGCTTTGTAGACATGACACATGTAGGACGCTGTGTGGACATGAAACATGTAGGACGCTGTGTGGACATGACACATGTAGGACGCTGTGTGGACATGACACATGTAGGACGCTGTGTGGACATGACACATGTAAGACGCTTTGGACATGACACATGTAGGTTACTGTGTGGACCTGACACATGTAGGACACTGACACTGTGTGGACATGACACATGTAGGACGCTGTGTAGACATGACACATGTAGGACGTTGTGTGGACATGACACATGTAGGACGCTGTGTGGATATGGCACATGTAGGTTACTGTGTGGACATGACACATGTAGGACACTGACACTGTGTGGACATGACACATGTAGGACAATGTGTGGACATGACACATGTAGGACGCTGTGTGGACATGACACATGTTGGACACTGTGTGGACGTGACACATTTAGGACACTGTGTGGACATGACACATGTAGGACACTGTGTGGACACGACACATGTAGGACACTGTGTGGACATGACACATGTAGGACACTGTGTGGACACGACACATGTAGGACACTGTGGACATGACACATGTAGGACGCTGTGTGGACATGACACATGTAGGACGCTTTGTGGACATGACACATGTAGGACACTGTGTGGACATGACACATGTAGGACGCTGTGTGGACATGACTCATGTAGGACGCTGTGTGGACATGACACATGTAGGACACTGTGTGGACATAACACATGTAGGATGCTTTGTGGATATGACACATGTAGGACGCTGTGGACATGACACATGTAGGACACTGTGTGGACATGAAACTTTTAGAACGCTGTGTTGACATGACGCATGTAGAACGCTGTGTGGACATGACACATGTAGGACGCTGTGTGGACTTGACACATGTAGGACACTGTGGACTAGACATATGTAGGACGCTGTGGGGACATGACACATGTAGGACGCTGTGTGGACATGACACATGTAGGAAGCTGTGTGGACATGACACATGTAGGACGCTGTGTGGATATGACACATGTAGAACACTGTGTGGACATGACACATGTATGACACTGTGTGGACATGACACATATAGGACATTGTGTGGACATGACACATGTAGGACGCTGTGTGGACATGAAACATGTAGGACGCTGTGTGGACATGAAACATGTAGGACGCTGTGTGGACATGACACATGTAGGACGCTGTAGACATGACACATGTAGGTAACTGTGTGGACATGACACATGTAGGACACTGACACTGTGTGGACATGACACATGTAGAACACTGTGTGGACATGACACATATAGGACACTGTGTGGACATGACACATGTAGGACGCTGTGTGGACATGAAACATGTAGGACGCTGTTTGGACATGAAACATGTAGGACGCTGTGTGGACATGGCACATGTAGGACGCTGTAGACATGACACATGTAGGTTACTGTGTGGACATGACACATGTAGGAAACTGACACTGTGTGGACATGACACATGTAGGACACTGTGTGGACATGACACATGTAGGTTACTGTGTGGACATGACACATGTAGGACGCTGTGTGGACTTGACACATGTAGGACACTGTGGACTAGACACATGTCGGACGCTGTGGGGACATGACACATGTAGGACACTGTGTGGACATGACACATATAGGACGCTGTGTGGACATGACACATGTAGGACGCTGTGTGGACATGACACATGTAGAACACTGTGGACATGACACATGTAGGACGCTTTGTAGACATGACACATGTAGGACGCTGTGTGGACATGACACATGTAGGACGCTGTGTGGACATGACACATGTAGGACGCTGTGTGGACATGACACATGTAGGACGCTTTGGACATGACACATGTAGGTTACTGTGTGGACATGACACATGTAGGACGCTTTGTAGACATGACACATGTAGGACGCTGTGTGGACATGAAACATGTAGGACGCTGTGTGGACATGACACATGTAGGACGCTGTGTGGACATGACACATGTAGGACGCTGTGTGGACATGACACATGTAAGACGCTTTGGACATGACACATGTAGGTTACTGTGTGGACCTGACACATGTAGGACACTGACACTGTGTGGACATGACACATGTAGGACGCTGTGTAGACATGACACATGTAGGACGTTGTGTGGACATGACACATGTAGGACGCTGTGTGGATATGACACATGTAGGTTACTGTGTGGACATGACACATGTAGGACACTGACACTGTGTGGACATGACACATGTAGGACAATGTGTGGACATGACACATGTAGGACGCTGTGTGGACATGACACATGTTGGACACTGTGTGGACGTGACACATTTAGGACACTGTGTGGACATGACACATGTAGGACACTGTGTGGACACGACACATGTAGGACACTGTGTGGACATGACACATGTAGGACACTGTGTGGACACGACACATGTAGGACACTGTGGACATGACACATGTAGGACGCTGTGTGGACATGACACATGTAGGACGCTTTGTGGACATGACACATGTAGGACACTGTGTGGACATGACACATGTAGGACGCTGTGTGGACATGACTCATGTAGGACGCTGTGTGGACATGACACATGTAGGACACTGTGTGGACATAACACATGTAGGATGCTTTGTGGATATGACACATGTAGGACGCTGTGGACATGACACATGTAGGACACTGTGTGGACATGAAACTTTTAGAACGCTGTGTTGACATGACGCATGTAGAACGCTGTGTGGACATGACACATGTAGGACGCTGTGTGGACTTGACACATGTAGGACACTGTGGACTAGACATATGTAGGACGCTGTGGGGACATGACACATGTAGGACGCTGTGTGGACATGACACATGTAGGAAGCTGTGTGGACATGACACATGTAGGACGCTGTGTGGATATGACACATGTAGAACACTGTGTGGACATGACACATGTATGACACTGTGTGGACATGACACATATAGGACATTGTGTGGACATGACACATGTAGGACGCTGTGTGGACATGAAACATGTAGGACGCTGTGTGGACATGAAACATGTAGGACGCTGTGTGGACATGACACATGTAGGACGCTGTAGACATGACACATGTAGGTAACTGTGTGGACATGACACATGTAGGACACTGACACTGTGTGGACATGACACATGTAGAACACTGTGTGGACATGACACATATAGGACACTGTGTGGACATGACACATGTAGGACGCTGTGTGGACATGAAACATGTAGGACGCTGTTTGGACATGAAACATGTAGGACGCTGTGTGGACATGGCACATGTAGGACGCTGTAGACATGACACATGTAGGTTACTGTGTGGACATGACACATGTAGGAAACTGACACTGTGTGGACATGACACATGTAGGACACTGTGTGGACATGACACATGTAGGTTACTGTGTGGACATGACACATGTAGGACGCTGTGTGGACTTGACACATGTAGGACACTGTGGACTAGACACATGTCGGACGCTGTGGGGACATGACACATGTAGGACACTGTGTGGACATGACACATATAGGACGCTGTGTGGACATGACACATGTAGGACGCTGTGTGGACATGACACATGTAGAACACTGTGGACATGACACATGTAGGACGCTTTGTAGACATGACACATGTAGGACGCTGTGTGGACATGACACATGTAGGACGCTGTGTGGAGATGACACATGTAGGACGCTGTGTGGACATGACACATGTAGGACGCTGTGTGGACATGACACATGTAGGACGCTGTGTGGACATGACACATGTAGGTTACTGTGTGGACATGACACATGTAGGACGCTGTGGACATGACACATGTAGGTTATTGTGTGGACATGACACATGTAGGACACTGACACTGTGTGGACATGACACATGTAGGACGCTGTGTGGACATGACACATGTAGGACGCTGTGTGGACATGAAACATGTAGGACGCTGTGTGGACATGGCACATGTAGGACGCTGTAGACATGACACATGTAGGTTACTGTGTGGACATGACACATGTAGGACACTGACACTGTGTGGACATGACACATGTAGGACACTGTGTGGACATGACACATGTAGGACACTGTGTGGACATGACACATGTAGGACGCTGTGTGTACATGACACATGTAGGACGCTGTGTGGACTTGACACATGTAGGACACTGTGGACTAGACATATGTAGGACGCTGTGGGGACATGACACATGTAGGACGCTGTGTGGACATGACACATGTAGGAAGCTGTGTGGACATGACACATGTAGGACGCTGTGTGGATATGACACATGTAGAACACTGTGTGGACATGACACATGTAGGACGCTTTGTGGGCATGACACATGTAGGACACTGTGTGGACATGACACATGTAGGATGATGTGTGGACATGACACATGTAGGACGCTGTGGACTTGACACATGTAGGACGCTGTGTGGACATGAAACATGTAGGACACTGTGTGGACATGACACATGTAGGACGCTGTGTGGACATGACACATGTAGGACGCTGTGTGGACATGACACATGTAGGACGCTTTGGACATGACACATGTAGGTTACTGTGTGGACATGACACATGTAGGACGCTTTGTAGACATGACACATGTAGGACGCTGTGTGGACATGAAACATGTAGGACGCTGTGTGGACATGACACATGTAGGACGCTGTGTGGACATGACACATGTAGGACGCTGTGTGGACATGACACATGTAAGACGCTTTGGACATGACACATGTAGGTTACTGTGTGGACCTGACACATGTAGGACACTGACACTGTGTGGACATGACACATGTAGGACGCTGTGTAGACATGACACATGTAGGACGTTGTGTGGACATGACACATGTAGGACGCTGTGTGGATATGACACATGTAGGTTACTGTGTGGACATGACACATGTAGGACACTGACACTGTGTGGACATGACACATGTAGGACAATGTGTGGACATGACACATGTAGGACGCTGTGTGGACATGACACATGTTGGACACTGTGTGGACGTGACACATTTAGGACACTGTGTGGACATGACACATGTAGGACACTGTGTGGACACGACACATGTAGGACACTGTGTGGACATGACACATGTAGGACACTGTGTGGACACGACACATGTAGGACACTGTGGACATGACACATGTAGGACGCTGTGTGGACATGACACATGTAGGACGCTTTGTGGACATGACACATGTAGGACACTGTGTGGACATGACACATGTAGGACGCTGTGTGGACATGACTCATGTAGGACGCTGTGTGGACATGACACATGTAGGACACTGTGTGGACATAACACATGTAGGATGCTTTGTGGATATGACACATGTAGGACGCTGTGGACATGACACATGTAGGACACTGTGTGGACATGAAACTTTTAGAACGCTGTGTTGACATGACGCATGTAGAACGCTGTGTGGACATGACACATGTAGGACGCTGTGTGGACTTGACACATGTAGGACACTGTGGACTAGACATATGTAGGACGCTGTGGGGACATGACACATGTAGGACGCTGTGTGGACATGACACATGTAGGAAGCTGTGTGGACATGACACATGTAGGACGCTGTGTGGATATGACACATGTAGAACACTGTGTGGACATGACACATGTATGACACTGTGTGGACATGACACATATAGGACATTGTGTGGACATGACACATGTAGGACGCTGTGTGGACATGAAACATGTAGGACGCTGTGTGGACATGAAACATGTAGGACGCTGTGTGGACATGACACATGTAGGACGCTGTAGACATGACACATGTAGGTAACTGTGTGGACATGACACATGTAGGACACTGACACTGTGTGGACATGACACATGTAGAACACTGTGTGGACATGACACATATAGGACACTGTGTGGACATGACACATGTAGGACGCTGTGTGGACATGAAACATGTAGGACGCTGTTTGGACATGAAACATGTAGGACGCTGTGTGGACATGGCACATGTAGGACGCTGTAGACATGACACATGTAGGTTACTGTGTGGACATGACACATGTAGGAAACTGACACTGTGTGGACATGACACATGTAGGACACTGTGTGGACATGACACATGTAGGTTACTGTGTGGACATGACACATGTAGGACGCTGTGTGGACTTGACACATGTAGGACACTGTGGACTAGACACATGTCGGACGCTGTGGGGACATGACACATGTAGGACACTGTGTGGACATGACACATATAGGACGCTGTGTGGACATGACACATGTAGGACGCTGTGTGGACATGACACATGTAGAACACTGTGGACATGACACATGTAGGACGCTTTGTAGACATGACACATGTAGGACGCTGTGTGGACATGACACATGTAGGACGCTGTGTGGAGATGACACATGTAGGACGCTGTGTGGACATGACACATGTAGGACGCTGTGTGGACATGACACATGTAGGACGCTGTGTGGACATGACACATGTAGGTTACTGTGTGGACATGACACATGTAGGACGCTGTGGACATGACACATGTAGGTTATTGTGTGGACATGACACATGTAGGACACTGACACTGTGTGGACATGACACATGTAGGACGCTGTGTGGACATGACACATGTAGGACGCTGTGTGGACATGAAACATGTAGGACGCTGTGTGGACATGAAACATGTAGGACGCTGTGTGGACATGACACTTGTAGGACGCTGTAGACATGACACATGTAGGTTACTGTGTGGACATGACACATGTAGGACACTGACACTGTGTGGACATGACACTTGTAGGACGCTGTGTGGAAATGAAACATGTAGGACGCTGTGTGGACATGACACATGTAGGACGCTGTAGACATGACACATGTAGGTTACTGTGTGGACATGACACATGTAGGACACTGTGGACTAGACACAACACTGTGGGGACATGACACATGTAGGACGCTGTGTGGACATGACACATGTAGGACGCTGTGTGGACATGACACATATAGGACGCTGTGTAGACATGACACATGTATGACGTTGTGTGGACATGACACATGTAGGACGCTGTGTGGATATGACACATGTAGGTTACTGTGTGGACATGACACATGTAGGACGCTGTATGGACATGATACATGTAGGACGCTGTGTGGACATGAAAAATGTAGGACGCTGTGTGGACATGACACATGTAGGACGCTGTGTGGACATGACACATGTAGGACGCTGTGTGGACATGACACATGTAGGTTACTGTGTGGACATGACACATGTAGGACGTTGTGTGGACATGACACATATAGGACGCTGTGTGGATGACACATGTAGTTACTGTGTGGAGATGACACATGTAGGACAATGTGTGGACATGACACATGTAGGACGCTGTGTGGACATGACACATGTAGGACGCTGTGTGGACGTGACACATTTAGGACACTGTGTGGACATGACACATGTAGGACACTGTGTGGACACGACACATGTAGGACGCTTTGTGGACATGACACATGTAGGACACTGTGTGGACATGACACATGTAGGACGCTGTGTGGACATGACACATGTAGGACGCTGTGTGGACATGACACATGTAGGACACTGTGTGGACATAACACATGTAGGATGCTTTGTGGATATGACACATGTAGGACGCTGTGGACATGACACATGTAGGACACTGTGTGGACATGAAACTTGTAGAACGCTGTGTTGACATGACGCATGTAGGACGCTGTGTGGACATGACACATGTAGGACGCTGTGTGGACATGACACATGTAGGTTACTGTGTGGACATGACACATGTAGGACACTGACACTGTGTGGACATGACACATGTAGGACACTGTGTGGACATGACACATATAGGACATTGTGTGGACATGACACATGTAGGACGCTGTGTGGACAAAACATGTAGGACGCTGTGTGGACATGAAACATGTAGGTTGCTGTGTGGACATGACACATATAGGACGCTGTAGACATGACACATGTAGGTTACTGTGTGGACATGACACATGTAGGACACTGACACTGTGTGGACATGACACATGTAGGACGCTGTGTGGACATGAAACATGTAGGACGCTGTGTGGACATGAAACATGTAGGACGCTGTGTGGACATGGCACATGTAGGACGCTGTAGACATGACACATGTAGGTTACTGTGTGGACATGACACATGTAGGTTACTGTGTGGACATGACACATGTAGGACGCTGTGTGGACTTGACACATGTAGGACACTGTGGACTAGACACATGTCGGACGCTGTGGGGACATGACACATGTAGGACACTGTGTGGACATGACACATGTAGGACGCTGTGTGGACATGACACATGTAGGACACTGTGTGGACATGACACATGTAGAACACTGTGGACATGACACATGTAGGACGCTTTGTGGGCATGACACATGTAGGACACTGTGTGGACATGACACATGTAGGACGCTGTGTGGACATGACATATGTAGGACGCTGTGTGGACATGACACATGTAGGACGCTGTGTGGACATGACACATGTAGGTTACTGTGTGGACATGACACATGTAGGACGCTGTGGACATGACACATGTAGGTTATTGTGTGGACATGACACATGTAGGACACTGACACTGTGTGGACATGACACATGTAGGACACTGTGTGGACATGACACATGTAGGACGCTGTGTGGACATGACACATGTAGGACGCTGTGTGGACATGAAACATGTAGAACGCTGTGTGGACATGAAACATGTAGGACGCTGTGTGGACATGACACTTGTAGGACGCTGTAGACATGACACATGTAGGTTACTGTGTGGACATGACACATGTAGGACACTGACACTGTGTGGACATGACACTTGTAGGACGCTGTGTGGAAATGAAACATGTAGGACGCTGTGTGGACATGACACATGTAGGACGCTGTATACATGACACATGTAGGTTACTGTGTGGACATGACACATGTAGGACACTGACACTGTGTGGACATGACACATGTAGGACACTGTGTGGACATGACACATGTAGGACAATGTGTGGACATGACACATGTAGGACGCTGTGTGGACATGACACATGTAGGACACTGTGTGGACATGAAACTTGTAGAACGCTGTGTGGACATGACACATGTAGGTTACTGTGTGGACATGACACATGTAGGACACTGACACTGTGTGGACATGACACATGTAGGACACTGTGTGGACATGACACATATAGGACATTGTGTGGACATGACACATGTAGGACGCTGTGTGGACATGAAACATGTAGGTTGCTGTGTGGACATGACACATGTAGGACGCTGTAGACATGACACATGTAGGTTACTGTGTGGACATGACACATGTAGGACACTGACACTGTGTGGACATGACACATGTAGAACACTGTGTGGACATGACACATATAGGACACTGTGTGGACATGACACATGTAGGACGCTGTGTGGACATGAAACATGTAGGACGCTGTGTGGACATGAAACATGTAGGACGCTGTGTGGACATGGCACATGTAGGACGCTGTAGACATGACACATGTAGGTTACTGTGTGGACATGACACATGTAGGACACTGACACTGTGTGGACATGACACATGTAGGACACTGTGTGGACATGACACATGTAGGACACTGTGTGGACATGACACATGTAGGACGCTGTGTGTACATGACACATGTAGGACGCTGTGTGGACTTGACACATGTAGGACACTGTGGACTAGACATATGTAGGACGCTGTGGGGACATGACACATGTAGGACGCTGTGTGGACATGACACATGTAGGAAGCTGTGTGGACATGACACATGTAGGACGCTGTGTGGATATGACACATGTAGAACACTGTGTGGACATGACACATGTAGGACGCTTTGTGGGCATGACACATGTAGGACACTGTGTGGACATGACACATGTAGGATGATGTGTGGACATGACACATGTAGGACGCTGTGGACTTGACACATGTAGGACGCTGTGTGGACATGAAACATGTAGGACACTGTGTGGACATGACACATGTAGGACGCTGTGTGGACATGACACATGTAGGACGCTGTGTGGACATGACACATGTAGGACGCTTTGGACATGACACATGTAGGTTACTGTGTGGACATGACACATGTAGGACACTGACACTGTGTGGACATGACACATGTAGGACGCTTTGTAGACATGACACATGTAGGACGCTGTGTGGACATGAAACATGTAGGACGCTGTGTGGACATGACACATGTAGGACGCTGTGTGGACATGACACATGTAGGACGCTGTGTGGACATGACACATGTAAGACGCTTTGGACATGACACATGTAGGTTACTGTGTGGACCTGACACATGTAGGACACTGACACTGTGTGGACATGACACATGTAGGACGCTGTGTAGACATGACACATGTAGGACGTTGTGTGGACATGACACATGTAGGACGCTGTGTGGATATGACACATGTAGGTTACTGTGTGGACATGACACATGTAGGACACTGACACTGTGTGGACATGACACATGTAGGACAATGTGTGGACATGACACATGTAGGACGCTGTGTGGACATGACACATGTTGGACACTGTGTGGACGTGACACATTTAGGACACTGTGTGGACATGACACATGTAGGACACTGTGTGGACACGACACATGTAGGACACTGTGTGGACATGACACATGTAGGACACTGTGTGGACACGACACATGTAGGACACTGTGGACATGACACATGTAGGACGCTGTGTGGACATGACACATGTAGGACGCTTTGTGGACATGACACATGTAGGACACTGTGTGGACATGACACATGTAGGACGCTGTGTGGACATGACTCATGTAGGACGCTGTGTGGACATGACACATGTAGGACACTGTGTGGACATAACACATGTAGGATGCTTTGTGGATATGACACATGTAGGACGCTGTGGACATGACACATGTAGGACACTGTGTGGACATGAAACTTTTAGAACGCTGTGTTGACATGACGCATGTAGAACGCTGTGTGGACATGACACATGTAGGACACTGACACTGTGTGGACATGACACATGTATGACACTGTGTGGACATGACACATATAGGACATTGTGTGGACATGACACATGTAGGACGCTGTGTGGACATGAAACATGTAGGACGCTGTGTGGACATGAAACATGTAGGACGCTGTGTGGACATGACACATGTAGGACGCTGTAGACATGACACATGTAGGTAACTGTGTGGACATGACACATGTAGGACACTGACACTGTGTGGACATGACACATGTAGAACACTGTGTGGACATGACACATATAGGACACTGTGTGGACATGACACATGTAGGACGCTGTGTGGACATGAAACATGTAGGACGCTGTTTGGACATGAAACATGTAGGACGCTGTGTGGACATGGCACATGTAGGACGCTGTAGACATGACACATGTAGGTTACTGTGTGGACATGACACATGTAGGACACTGACACTGTGTGGACATGACACATGTAGGACACTGTGTGGACATGACACATGTAGGTTACTGTGTGGACATGACACATGTAGGACGCTGTGTGGACTTGACACATGTAGGACACTGTGGACTAGACACATGTCGGACGCTGTGGGGACATGACACATGTAGGACACTGTGTGGACATGACACATATAGGACGCTGTGTGGACATGACACATGTAGGACGCTGTGTGGACATGACACATGTAGAACACTGTGGACATGACACATGTAGGACGCTTTGTAGACATGACACATGTAGGACGCTGTGTGGACATGACACATGTAGGACGCTGTGTGGACATGACACATGTAGGACGCTGTGTGGACATGACACATGTAGGTTACTGTGTGGACATGACACATGTAGGACGCTGTGGACATGACACATGTAGGTTATTGTGTGGACATGACACATGTAGGACACTGACACTGTGTGGACATGACACATGTAGGACGCTGTGTGGACATGACACATGTAGGACGCTGTGTGGACATGAAACATGTAGGACGCTGTGTGGACATGAAACATGTAGGACGCTGTGTGGACATGACACTTGTAGGACGCTGTAGACATGACACATGTAGGTTACTGTGTGGACATGACACATGTAGGACACTGACACTGTGTGGACATGACACTTGTAGGACGCTGTGTGGAAATGAAACATGTAGGACGCTGTGTGGACATGACACATGTAGGACGCTGTAGACATGACACATGTAGGTTACTGTGTGGACATGACACATGTAGGACACTGTGGACTAGACACAACACTGTGGGGACATGACACATGTAGGACGCTGTGTGGACATGACACATGTAGGACGCTGTGTGGACATGACACATATAGGACGCTGTGTAGACATGACACATGTAGGACGTTGTGTGGACATGACACATGTAGGACGCTGTGTGGATATGACACATGTAGGTTACTGTGTGGACATGACACATGTAGGACGCTGTATGGACATGATACATGTAGGACGCTGTGTGGACATGAAACATGTAGGACGCTGTGTGGACATGACACATGTAGGACGCTGTGTGGACATGACACATGTAGGACGCTGTGTGGACATGACACATGTAGGTTACTGTGTGGACATGACACATGTAGGACGTTGTGTCGACATGACACATATAGGACGCTGTGTGGATGACACATGTAGTTACTGTGTGGAGATGACACATGTAGGACAATGTGTGGACATGACACATGTAGGACGCTGTGTGGACATGACACATGTAGGACGCTGTGTGGACGTGACACATTTAGGACACTGTGTGGACATGACACATGTAGGACACTGTGTGGACACGACACATGTAGGACACTGGACATGACACATGTAGGACGCTGTGTGGACATGACACATGTAGGACGCTTTGTGGACATGACACATGTAGGACACTGTGTGGACATGACACATGTAGGACGCTGTGTGGACATGACACATGTAGGACGCTGTGTGGACATGACACATGTAGGACACTGTGTGGACATAACACATGTAGGATGCTTTGTGGATATGACACATGTAGGACGCTGTGGACATGACACATGTAGGACACTGTGTGGACATGAAACTTGTAGAACGCTGTGTTGACATGACGCATGTAGGACGCTGTGTGGACATGACACATGTAGGACGCTGTGTGGACATGACACATGTAGGTTACTGTGTGGACATGACACATGTAGGACACTGACACTGTGTGGACATGACACATGTAGGACACTGTGTGGACATGACACATATAGGACATTGTGTGGACATGACACATGTAGGACGCTGTGTGGACAAAACATGTAGGACGCTGTGTGGACATGAAACATGTAGGTTGCTGTGTGGACATGACACATGTAGGACGCTGTAGACATGACACATGTAGGTTACTGTGTGGACATGACACATGTAGGACACTGACACTGTGTGGACATGACACATGTAGAACACTGTGTGGACATGACACATATAGGACACTGTGTGGACATGACACATGTAGGACGCTGTGTGGACATGAAACATGTAGGACGCTGTGTGGACATGAAACATGTAGGACGCTGTGTGGACATGGCACATGTAGGACGCTGTAGACATGACACATGTAGGTTACTGTGTGGACATGACACATGTAGGTTACTGTGTGGACATGACACATGTAGGACGCTGTGTGGACTTGACACATGTAGGACACTGTGGACTAGACACATGTCGGACGCTGTGGGGACATGACACATGTAGGACACTGTGTGGACATGACACATGTAGGACGCTGTGTGGACATGACACATGTAGGACACTGTGTGGACATGACACATGTAGAACACTGTGGACATGACACATGTAGGACGCTTTGTGGGCATGACACATGTAGGACACTGTGTGGACATGACACATGTAGGACGCTGTGTGGACATGACACATGTAGGACGCTGTGTGGACATGACACATGTAGGACGCTGTGTGGACATGACACATGTAGGTTACTGTGTGGACATGACACATGTAGGACGCTGTGGACATGACACATGTAGGTTATTGTGTGGACATGACACATGTAGGACACTGACACTGTGTGGACATGACACATGTAGGACACTGTGTGGACATGACACATGTAGGACGCTGTGTGGACATGACACATGTAGGACGCTGTGTGGACATGAAACATGTAGAACGCTGTGTGGACATGAAACATGTAGGACGCTGTGTGGACATGACACTTGTAGGACGCTGTAGACATGACACATGTAGGTTACTGTGTGGACATGACACATGTAGGACACTGACACTGTGTGGACATGACACTTGTAGGACGCTGTGTGGAAATGAAACATGTAGGACGCTGTGTGGACATGACACATGTAGGACGCTGTATACATGACACACGTACGTTACTGTGTGGACATGACACATGTAGGACACTGACACTGTGTGGACATGACACATGTAGGACACTGTGTGGACATGACACATGTAGGACACTGTGTGGACATGACACATGTAGGACGCTGTGTGTACATGACACATGTAGGACGCTGTGTGGACTTGACACATGTAGGACGCTGTGGACTAGACACATGTAGGACGCTGTGGGGACATGACACATGTAGGACGCTGTGTGGACATGACACATGTAGGAAGCTGTGTGGACATGACACATGTAGGACGCTGTGTGGATATGACACATGTAGAACACTGTGTGGACATGACACATGTAGGACGCTTTGTGGGCATTACACATGTAGGACACTGTGTGGACATGAAACTTGTAGAACGCTGTGTTGACATGACGCATGTAGAACGCTGTGTGGACATGACACATGTAGGACACTGACACTGTGTGGACATGACACATGTAGGACACTGTGTGGACATGACACATATAGGACATTGTGTGGACATGACACATGTAGGACGCTGTGTGGACATGAAACATGTAGGACGCTGTGTGGACATGAAACATGTAGGACGCTGTGTGGACATGACACATGTAGGACGCTGTAGACATGACACATGTAGGTAACTGTGTGGACATGACACATGTAGGACACTGACACTGTGTGGACATGACACATGTAGAACACTGTGTGGACATGACACATATAGGACACTGTGTGGACATGACACATGTAGGACGCTGTGTGGACATGAAACATGTAGGACGCTGTTTGGACATGAAACATGTAGGACGCTGTGTGGACATGGCACATGTAGGACGCTGTAGACATGACACATGTAGGTTACTGTGTGGACATGACACATGTAGGACACTGACACTGTGTGGACATGACACATGTAGGACACTGTGTGGACATGACACATGTAGGTTACTGTGTGGACATGACACATGTAGGACGCTGTGTGGACTTGACACATGTAGGACACTGTGGACTAGACACATGTCGGACGCTGTGGGGACATGACACATGTAGGACACTGTGTGGACATGACACATATAGGACGCTGTGTGGACATGACACATGTAGGACGCTGTGTGGACATGACACATGTAGAACACTGTGGACATGACACATGTAGGACGCTTTGTGGACATGACACATGTAGGACGCTGTGTGGACATGACACATGTAGGACGCTGTGTGGACATGACACATGTAGGACGCTGTGTGGACATGACACATGTAGGTTACTGTGTGGACATGACACATGTAGGACGCTGTGGACATGACACATGTAGGTTATTGTGTGGACATGACACATGTAGGACACTGTGTGGACATGACACATGTAGGACGCTGTGTGGACATGACACATGTAGGACGCTGTGTGGACATGAAACATGTAGGACGCTGTGTGGACATGAAACATGTAGGACGCTGTGTGGACATGACACTTGTAGGACGCTGTAGACATGACACATGTAGGTTACTGTGTGGACATGACACATGTAGGACACTGAAACTGTGTGGACATGACACTTGTAGGACGCTGTGTGGAAATGAAACATGTAGGACGCTGTGTGGACATGACACATGTAGGACGCTGTAGACATGACACATGTAGGTTACTGTGTGGACATGACACATGTAGGACACTGTGGACTAGACACAACACTGTGGGGACATGACACATGTAGGACGCTGTGTGGACATGACACATGTAGGACGCTGTGTGGACATGACACATATAGGACGCTGTGTAGACATGACACATGTAGGACGTTGTGTGGACATGACACATGTAGGACGCTGTGTGGATATGACACATGTAGGTTACTGTGTGGACATGACACATGTAGGACGCTGTGTGGACATGATACATGTAGGACGCTGTGTGGACATGAAACATGTAGGACGCTGTGTGGACATGACACATGTAGGACGCTGTGTGGACATGACACATGTAGGACGCTGTGTGGACATGACACATGTAGGTTACTGTGTGGACATGACACATGTAGGACGTTGTGTGGACATGACACATATAGGACGCTGTGTGGATGACACATGTAGTTACTGTGTGGAGATGACACATGTAGGACAATGTGTGGACATGACACATGTAGGACGCTGTGTGGACATGACACATGTAGGACGCTGTGTGGACGTGACACATTTAGGACACTGTGTGGACATGACACATGTAGGACACTGTGTGGACACGACACATGTAGGACACTGTGGACATGACACATGTAGGACGCTGTGTGGACATGACACATGTAGGACGCTTTGTGGACATGACACATGTAGGACACTGTGTGGACATGACACATGTAGGACGCTGTGTGGACATGACACATGTAGGACGCTGTGTGGACATGACACATGTAGGACACTGTGTGGACATGAAACTTGTAGAACGCTGTGTTGACATGACGCATGTAGGACGCTGTGTGGACACGACACATGTAGGACACTGTGGACATGACACATGTAGGACGCTGTGTGGACATGACACATGTAGGACGCTTTGTTGACATGACACATGTAGGACACTCTGTGGACATGACACATGTAGGACGCTGTGTGGACATGACACATGTAGGACGCTGTGTGGACATGACACATGTAGGACACTGTGTGGACATAACACATGTAGGATGCTTTGTGGATATGACACATGTAGGACGCTGTGGACATGACACATGTAGGACACTGTGTGGACATGAAACTTGTAGAACGCTGTGTTGACATGACGCATGTAGGACGCTGTGTGGACATGACACATGTAGGACGCTGTGTGGACATGACACATGTAGGTTACTGTGTGGACATGACACATGTAGGACACTGACACTGTGGACATGACACATGTAGGACACTGTGTGGACATGACACATATAGGACATTGTGTGGACATGACACATGTAGGACGCTGTGTGGACATGAAACATGTAGGACGCTGTGTGGACATGAAACATGTAGGTTGCTGTGTGGACATGACACATGTAGGACGCTGTAGACATGACACATGTAGGTTACTGTGTGGACATGACACATGTAGGACACTGACACTGTGTGGACATGACACATGTAGAACACTGTGTGGACATGACACATATAGGACACTGTGTGGACATGACACATGTAGGACGCTGTGTGGACATGAAACATGTAGGACGCTGTGTGGACATGAAACATGTAGGACGCTGTGTGGACATGGCACATGTAGGACGCTGTAGACATGACACATGTAGGTTACTGTGTGGACATGACACATGTAGGACACTGACACTGTGTGGACATGACACATGTAGGACACTGTGTGGACATGACACATGTAGGACACTGTGTGGACATGACACATGTAGGACGCTGTGTGTACATGACACATGTAGGACGCTGTGTGGACTTGACACATGTAGGACACTGTGGACTAGACACATGTAGGACGCTGTGGGGACATGACACATGTAGGACGCTGTGTGGACATGACACATGTAGGAAGCTGTGTGGACATGACACATGTAGGACGCTGTGTGGACTTGACACATGTAGGACACTGTGGACTAGACACATGTCGGACGCTGTGGGGACATGACACATGTAGGACACTGTGTGGACATGACACATGTAGGACGCTGTGTGGACATGACACATGTAGGACACTGTGTGGACATGACACATGTAGAACACTGTGGACATGACACATGTAGGACGCTTTGTGGGCATGACACATGTAGGACACTGTGTGGACATGACACATGTAGGACGCTGTGTGGACATGACACATGTAGGACGCTGTGTGGACATGACACATGTAGGACGCTGTGTGGACATGACACATGTAGGTTACTGTGTGGACATGACACATGTAGGACGCTGTGGACATGACACATGTAGGTTATTGTGTGGACATGACACATGTAGGACACTGACACTGTGTGGACATGACACATGTAGGACACTGTGTGGACATGACACATGTAGGACGCTGTGTGGACATGACACATGTAGGACGCTGTGTGGACATGAAACATGTAGAACGCTGTGTGGACATGAAACATGTAGGACGCTGTGTGGACATGACACTTGTAGGACGCTGTAGACATGACACATGTAGGTTACTGTGTGGACATGACACATGTAGGACACTGACACTGTGTGGACATGACACTTGTAGGACGCTGTGTGGAAATGAAACATGTAGGACGCTGTGTGGACATGACACATGTAGGACGCTGTATACATGACACACGTACGTTACTGTGTGGACATGACACATGTAGGACACTGACACTGTGTGGACATGACACATGTAGGACACTGTGTGGACATGACACATGTAGGACACTGTGTGGACATGACACATGTAGGACGCTGTGTGTACATGACACATGTAGGACGCTGTGTGGACTTGACACATGTAGGACGCTGTGGACTAGACACATGTAGGACGCTGTGGGGACATGACACATGTAGGACGCTGTGTGGACATGACACATGTAGGAAGCTGTGTGGACATGACACATGTAGGACGCTGTGTGGATATGACACATGTAGAACACTGTGTGGACATGACACATGTAGGACGCTTTGTGGGCATTACACATGTAGGACACTGTGTGGACATGAAACTTGTAGAACGCTGTGTTGACATGACGCATGTAGAACGCTGTGTGGACATGACACATGTAGGACACTGACACTGTGTGGACATGACACATGTAGGACACTGTGTGGACATGACACATATAGGACATTGTGTGGACATGACACATGTAGGACGCTGTGTGGACATGAAACATGTAGGACGCTGTGTGGACATGAAACATGTAGGACGCTGTGTGGACATGACACATGTAGGACGCTGTAGACATGACACATGTAGGTAACTGTGTGGACATGACACATGTAGGACACTGACACTGTGTGGACATGACACATGTAGAACACTGTGTGGATATGACACATATAGGACACTGTGTGGACATGACACATGTAGGACGCTGTGTGGACATGAAACATGTAGGACGCTGTTTGGACATGAAACATGTAGGACGCTGTGTGGACATGGCACATGTAGGACGCTGTAGACATGACACATGTAGGTTACTGTGTGGACATGACACATGTAGGACACTGACACTGTGTGGACATGACACATGTAGGACACTGTGTGGACATGACACATGTAGGTTACTGTGTGGACATGACACATGTAGGACGCTGTGTGGACTTGACACATGTAGGACACTGTGGACTAGACACATGTCGGACGCTGTGGGGACATGACACATGTAGGACACTGTGTGGACATGACACATATAGGACGCTGTGTGGACATGACACATGTAGGACGCTGTGTGGACATGACACATGTAGAACACTGTGGACATGACACATGTAGGACGCTTTGTGGACATGACACATGTAGGACGCTGTGTGGACATGACACATGTAGGACGCTGTGTGGACATGACACATGTAGGACGCTGTGTGGACATGACACATGTAGGTTACTGTGTGGACATGACACATGTAGGACGCTGTGGACATGACACATGTAGGTTATTGTGTGGACATGACACATGTAGGACACTGTGTGGACATGACACATGTAGGACGCTGTGTGGACATGACACATGTAGGACGCTGTGTGGACATGAAACATGTAGGACGCTGTGTGGACATGAAACATGTAGGACGCTGTGTGGACATGACACTTGTAGGACGCTGTAGACATGACACATGTAGGTTACTGTGTGGACATGACACATGTAGGACACTGAAACTGTGTGGACATGACACTTGTAGGACGCTGTGTGGAAATGAAACATGTAGGACGCTGTGTGGACATGACACATGTAGGACGCTGTAGACATGACACATGTAGGTTACTGTGTGGACATGACACATGTAGGACACTGTGGACTAGACACAACACTGTGGGGACATGACACATGTAGGACGCTGTGTGGACATGACACATGTAGGACGCTGTGTGGACATGACACATATAGGACGCTGTGTAGACATGACACATGTAGGACGTTGTGTGGACATGACACATGTAGGACGCTGTGTGGATATGACACATGTAGGTTACTGTGTGGACATGACACATGTAGGACGCGGTGTGGACATGATACATGTAGGACGCTGTGTGGACATGAAACATGTAGGACGCTGTGTGGACATGACACATGTAGGACGCTGTGTGGACATGACACATGTAGGACGCTGTGTGGACATGACACATGTAGGTTACTGTGTGGACATGACACATGTAGGACGTTGTGTGGACATGACACATATAGGACGCTGTGTGGATGACACATGTAGTTACTGTGTGGAGATGACACATGTAGGACAATGTGTGGACATGACACATGTAGGACGCTGTGTGGACATGACACATGTAGGACGCTGTGTGGACGTGACACATTTAGGACACTGTGTGGACATGACACATGTAGGACACTGTGTGGACACGACACATGTAGGACACTGTGGACATGACACATGTAGGACGCTGTGTGGACATGACACATGTAGGACGCTTTGTGGACATGACACATGTAGGACACTGTGTGGACATGACACATGTAGGACGCTGTGTGGACATGACACATGTAGGACGCTGTGTGGACATGACACATGTAGGACACTGTGTGGACATGAAACTTGTAGAACGCTGTGTTGACATGACGCATGTAGGACGCTGTGTGGACACGACACATGTAGGACACTGTGGACATGACACATGTAGGACGCTGTGTGGACATGACACATGTAGGACGCTTTGTTGACATGACACATGTAGGACACTCTGTGGACATGACACATGTAGGACGCTGTGTGGACATGACACATGTAGGACGCTGTGTGGACATGACACATGTAGGACACTGTGTGGACATAACACATGTAGGATGCTTTGTGGATATGACACATGTAGGACGCTGTGGACATGACACATGTAGGACACTGTGTGGACATGAAACTTGTAGAACGCTGTGTTGACATGACGCATGTAGGACGCTGTGTGGACATGACACATGTAGGACGCTGTGTGGACATGACACATGTAGGTTACTGTGTGGACATGACACATGTAGGACACTGACACTGTGGACATGACACATGTAGGACACTGTGTGGACATGACACATATAGGACATTGTGTGGACATGACACATGTAGGACGCTGTGTGGACATGAAACATGTAGGACGCTGTGTGGACATGAAACATGTAGGTTGCTGTGTGGACATGACACATGTAGGACGCTGTAGACATGACACATGTAGGTTACTGTGTGGACATGACACATGTAGGACACTGACACTGTGTGGACATGACACATGTAGAACACTGTGTGGACATGACACATATAGGACACTGTGTGGACATGACACATGTAGGACGCTGTGTGGACATGAAACATGTAGGACGCTGTGTGGACATGAAACATGTAGGACGCTGTGTGGACATGGCACATGTAGGACGCTGTAGACATGACACATGTAGGTTACTGTGTGGACATGACACATGTAGGACACTGACACTGTGTGGACATGACACATGTAGGACACTGTGTGGACATGACACATGTAGGACACTGTGTGGACATGACACATGTAGGACGCTGTGTGTACATGACACATGTAGGACGCTGTGTGGACTTGACACATGTAGGACACTGTGGACTAGACACATGTAGGACGCTGTGGGGACATGACACATGTAGGACGCTGTGTGGACATGACACATGTAGGAAGCTGTGTGGACATGACACATGTAGGACGCTGTGTGGATATGACACATGTAGAACACTGTGTGGACATGACACATGTAGGACGCTTTGTGGGCATGACACATGTAGGACACTGTGTGGACATGACACATGTAGGATGATGTGTGGACATGACACATGTAGGACGCTGTGGACTTGACACATGTAGGACGCTGTGTGGACATGAAACATGTAGGACACTGTGTGGACATGACACATGTAGGACGCTGTGTGGACATGACACATGTAGGACGCTGTGTGGACATGACACATGTAGGACGCTTTGGACATGACACATGTAGGTTACTGTGTGGACATGACACATGTAGGACGCTTTGTAGACATGACACATGTAGGACGCTGTGTGGACATGAAACATGTAGGACGCTGTGTGGACATGACACATGTAGGACGCTGTGTGGACATGACACATGTAGGACGCTGTGTGGACATGACACATGTAAGACGCTTTGGACATGACACATGTAGGTTACTGTGTGGACCTGACACATGTAGGACACTGACACTGTGTGGACATGACACATGTAGGACGCTGTGTAGACATGACACATGTAGGACGTTGTGTGGACATGACACATGTAGGACGCTGTGTGGATATGACACATGTAGGTTACTGTGTGGACATGACACATGTAGGACACTGACACTGTGTGGACATGACACATGTAGGACAATGTGTGGACATGACACATGTAGGACGCTGTGTGGACATGACACATGTTGGACACTGTGTGGACGTGACACATTTAGGACACTGTGTGGACATGACACATGTAGGACACTGTGTGGACACGACACATGTAGGACACTGTGGACATGACACATGTAGGACGCTGTGTGGACATGACACATGTAGGACGCTTTGTGGACATGACACATGTTGGACACTGTGTGGACATGACACATGTAGGACGCTGTGTGGACATGACTCATGTAGGACGCTGTGTGGACATGACACATGTAGGACACTGTGTGGACATAACACATGTAGGATGCTTTGTGGATATGACACATGTAGGACGCTGTGGACATGACACATGTAGGACACTGACACTGTGTGGACATGACACTTGTAGGACGCTGTGTGGAAATGAAACATGTAGGACGCTGTGTGGACAAAACATGTAGGACGCTGTGTGGACATGAAACATGTAGGTTGCTGTGTGGACATGACACATGTAGGACGCTGTAGACATGACACATGTAGGTTACTGTGTGGACATGACACATGTAGGACACTGACACTGTGTGGACATGACACATGTAGAACACTGTGTGGACATGACACATATAGGACACTGTGTGGACATGACACATGTAGGACGCTGTGTGGACATGAAACATGTAGGACGCTGTGTGGACATGAAACATGTAGGACGCTGTGTGGACATGGCACATGTAGGACGCTGTAGACATGACACATGTAGGTTACTGTGTGGACATGACACATGTAGGTTACTGTGTGGACATGACACATGTAGGACGCTGTGTGGACTTGACACATGTAGGACACTGTGGACTAGACACATGTCGGACGCTGTGGGGACATGACACATGTAGGACACTGTGTGGACATGACACATGTAGGACGCTGTGTGGACATGACACATGTAGGACGCTGTGTGGACATGAAACATGTAGGACGCTGTTTGGACATGAAACATGTAGGACGCTGTGTGGACATGGCACATGTAGGACGCTGTAGACATGACACATGTAGGTTACTGTGTGGACATGACACATGTAGGACACTGACACTGTGTGGACATGACACATGTAGGACACTGTGTGGACATGACACATGTAGGTTACTGTGTGGACATGACACATGTAGGACGCTGTGTGGACTTGACACATGTAGGACACTGTGGACTAGACACATGTCGGACGCTGTGTGGACATGACACATGTAGGACACTGTGTGGACATGACACATATAGGACGCTGTGTGGACATGACACATGTAGGACGCTGTGTGGACATGACACATGTAGAACACTGTGGACATGACACATGTAGGACGCTTTGTAGACATGACACATGTAGGACGCTGTGTGGACATGACACATGTAGGACGCTGTGTGGACATGACACATGTAGGACGCTGTGTGGACATGACACATGTAGGTTACTGTGTGGACATGACACATGTAGGACGCTGTGGACATGACACATGTAGGTTATTGTGTGGACATGACACATGTAGGACACTGACACTGTGTGGACATGACACATGTAGGACACTGTGTGGACATGACACATGTAGGACGCTGTGTGGACATGACACATGTAGGACGCTGTGTGGACATGAAACATGTAGGACGCTGTGTGGACATGAAACATGTAGGACGCTGTGTGGACATGACACTTGTAGGACGCTGTAGACATGACACATGTAGGTTACTGTGTGGACATGACACATGTAGGACACTGACACTGTGTGGACATGACACTTGTAGGACGCTGTGTGGAAATGAAACATGTAGGACGCTGTGTGGACATGACACATGTAGGACGCTGTAGACATGACACATGTAGGTTACTGTGTGGACATGACACATGTAGGACACTGTGGACTAGACACAACACTGTGGGGACATGACACATGTAGGACGCTGTGTGGACATGACACATGTAGGACGCTGTGTGGACATGACACATATAGGACGCTGTGTAGACATGACACATGTAGGACGTTGTGTGGACATGACACATGTAGGACGCTGTGTGGATATGACACATGTAGGTTACTGTGTGGACATGACACATGTAGGACGCTGTGTGGACATGATACATGTAGGACGCTGTGTGGACATGAAACATGTAGGACGCTGTGTGGACATGACACATGTAGGACGCTGTGTGGACATGACACATGTAGGACGCTGTGTGGACATGACACATGTAGGTTACTGTGTGGACATGACACATGTAGGACGTTGTGTGGACATGACACATATAGGACGCTGTGTGGATGACACATGTAGTTACTGTGTGGAGATGACACATGTAGGACAATGTGTGGACATGACACATGTAGGACGCTGTGTGGACATGACACATGTAGGACGCTGTGTGGACGTGACACATTTAGGACACTGTGTGGACATGACACATGTAGGACACTGTGTGGACACGACACATGTAGGACACTGGACATGACACATGTAGGACGCTGTGTGGACATGACACATGTAGGACGCTTTGTGGACATGACACATGTAGGACACTGTGTGGACATGACACATGTAGGACGCTGTGTGGACATGACACATGTAGGACGCTGTGTGGACATGACACATGTAGGACACTGTGTGGACATAACACATGTAGGATGCTTTGTGGATATGACACATGTAGGACGCTGTGGACATGACACATGTAGGACACTGTGTGGACATGAAACTTGTAGAACGCTGTGTTGACATGACGCATGTAGGACGCTGTGTGGACATGACACATGTAGGACGCTGTGTGGACATGACACATGTAGGTTACTGTGTGGACATGACACATGTAGGACACTGACACTGTGTGGACATGACACATGTAGGACACTGTGTGGACATGACACATATAGGACATTGTGTGGACATGACACATGTAGGACGCTGTGTGGACATGAAACATGTAGGACGCTGTGTGGACATGAAACATGTAGGTTGCTGTGTGGACATGACACATGTAGGACGCTGTAGACATGACACATGTAGGTTACTGTGTGGACATGACACATGTAGGACACTGACACTGTGTGGACATGACACATGTAGAACACTGTGTGGACATGACACATATAGGACACTGTGTGGACATGACACATGTAGGACGCTGTGTGGACATGAAACATGTAGGACGCTGTGTGGACATGAAACATGTAGGACGCTGTGTGGACATGGCACATGTAGGACGCTGTAGACATGACACATGTAGGTTACTGTGTGGACATGACACATGTAGGACACTGACACTGTGTGGACATGACACATGTAGGACACTGTGTGGACATGACACATGTAGGTTACTGTGTGGACATGACACATGTAGGACGCTGTGTGGACTTGACACATGTAGGACACTGTGGACTAGACACATGTCGGACGCTGTGGGGACATGACACATGTAGGACACTGTGTGGACATGACACATGTAGGACGCTGTGTGGACATGACACATGTAGGACACTGTGTGGACATGACACATGTAGAACACTGTGGACATGACACATGTAGGACGCTTTGTGGGCATGACACATGTAGGACACTGTGTGGACATGACACATGTAGGACGCTGTGTGGACATGACACATGTAGGACGCTGTGTGGACATGACACATGTAGGACGCTGTGTGGACATGACACATGTAGGTTACTGTGTGGACATGACACATGTAGGACGCTGTGGACATGACACATGTAGGTTATTGTGTGGACATGACACATGTAGGACACTGACACTGTGTGGACATGACACATGTAGGACACTGTGTGGACATGACACATGTAGGACGCTGTGTGGACATGACACATGTAGGACGCTGTGTGGACATGAAACATGTAGAACGCTGTGTGGACATGAAACATGTAGGACGCTGTGTGGACATGACACTTGTAGGACGCTGTAGACATGACACATGTAGGTTACTGTGTGGACATGACACATGTAGGACACTGACACTGTGTGGACATGACACTTGTAGGACGCTGTGTGGAAATGAAACATGTAGGACGCTGTGTGGACATGACACATGTAGGACGCTGTATACATGACACATGTAGGTTACTGTGTGGACATGACACATGTAGGACACTGACACTGTGTGGACATGACACATGTAGGACACTGTGTGGACATGACACATGTAGGACACTGTGTGGACATGACACATGTAGGACGCTGTGTGTACATGACACATGTAGGACGCTGTGTGGACTTGACACATGTAGGACACTGTGGACTAGACACATGTAGGACGCTGTGGGGACATGACACATGTAGGACGCTGTGTGGACATGACACATGTAGGAAGCTGTGTGGACATGACACATGTAGGACGCTGTGTGGATATGACACATGTAGAACACTGTGTGGACATGACACATGTAGGACGCTTTGTGGGCATTACACATGTAGGACACTGTGTGGACATGAAACTTGTAGAACGCTGTGTTGACATGACGCATGTAGAACGCTGTGTGGACATGACACATGTAGGACACTGACACTGTGTGGACATGACACATGTAGGACACTGTGTGGACATGACACATATAGGACATTGTGTGGACATGACACATGTAGGACGCTGTGTGGACATGAAACATGTAGGACGCTGTGTGGACATGAAACATGTAGGACGCTGTGTGGACATGACACATGTAGGACGCTGTAGACATGACACATGTAGGTAACTGTGTGGACATGACACATGTAGGACACTGACACTGTGTGGACATGACACATATAGGACACTGTGTGGACATGACACATGTAGGACGCTGTGTGGACATGAAACATGTAGGACGCTGTTTGGACATGAAACATGTAGGACGCTGTGTGGACATGGCACATGTAGGACGCTGTAGACATGACACATGTAGGTTACTGTGTGGACATGACACATGTAGGACACTGACACTGTGTGGACATGACACATGTACGACACTGTGTGGACATGACACATGTAGGTTACTGTGTGGACATGACACATGTAGGACGCTGTGTGGACTTGACACATGTAGGACACTGTGGACTAGACACATGTCGGACGCTGTGGGGACATGACACATGTAGGACACTGTGTGGACATGACACATATAGGACGCTGTGTGGACATGACACATGTAGGACGCTGTGTGGACATGACACATGTAGAACACTGTGGACATGACACATGTAGGACGCTGTGTGGACATGACACATGTAGAACACTGTGGACATGACACATGTAGGACGCTTTGTGGACATGACACATGTAGGACGCTGTGTGGACATGACACATGTAGGACGCTGTGTGGACATGACACTTGTAGGACGCTGTAGACATGACACATGTAGGTTACTGTGTGGACATGACACATGTAGGACGCTGACACTGTGTGGACATGACACTTGTAGGACGCTGTGTGGAAATGAAACATGTAGGACGCTGTGTGGACATGACACATGTAGGACGCTGTATACATGACACATGTAGGTTACTGTGTGGACATGACACATGTAGGACACTGACACTGTGTGGACATGACACATGTAGGACACTGTGTGGACATGACACATGTAGGACACTGTGTGGACATGACACATGTAGGACGCTGTGTGGACTTGACACATGTAGGACACCGTGGACTAGACACATGTAGGACGCTGTGGGGACATGACACATGTAGGACGCTGTGTGGACATGACACATGTAGGAAGCTGTGTGGACATGACACATGTAGGACGCTGTGTGGATATGACACATGTAGAACACTGTGTGGACATGACACATGTAGGACGCTTTGTGGGCATTACACATGTAGGACACTGTGTGGACATGAAACTTGTAGAACGCTGTGTTGACATGACGCATGTAGAACGCTGTGTGGACATGACACATGTAGGACACTGACACTGTGTGGACATGACACATGTAGGACACTGTGTGGACATGACACATATAGGACATTGTGTGGACATGACACATGTAGGACGCTGTGTGGACATGAAACATGTAGGACGCTGTGTGGACATGAAACATGTAGGACGCTGTGTGGACATGACACATGTAGGACGCTGTAGACATGACACATGTAGGTAACTGTGTGGACATGACACATGTAGGACACTGACACTGTGTGGACATGACACATGTAGAACACTGTGTGGACATGACACATATAGGACACTGTGTGGACATGACACATGTAGGACGCTGTGTGGACATGAAACATGTAGGACGCTGTTTGGACATGAAACATGTAGGACGCTGTGTGGACATGGCACATGTAGGACGCTGTAGACATGACACATGTAGGTTACTGTGTGGACATGACACATGTAGGACACTGACACTGTGTGGACATGACACATGTAGGACACTGTGTGGACATGACACATGTAGGTTACTGTGTGGACATGACACATGTAGGACGCTGTGTGGACTTGACACATGTAGGACACTGTGGACTAGACACATGTCGGACGCTGTGGGGACATGACACATGTAGGACACTGTGTGGACATGACACATATAGGACGCTGTGTGGACATGACACATGTAGGACGCTGTGTGGACATGACACATGTAGAACACTGTGGACATGACACATGTAGGACGCTTTGTGGACATGACACATGTAGGACGCTGTGTGGACATGACACATGTAGGACGCTGTGTGGACATGACACATGTAGGACGCTGTGTGGACATGACACATGTAGGTTACTGTGTGGACATGACACATGTAGGACGCTGTGGACATGACACATGTAGGTTATTGTGTGGACATGACACATGTAGGACACTGTGTGGACATGACACATGTAGGACGCTGTGTGGACATGACACATGTAGGACGCTGTGTGGACATGAAACATGTAGGACGCTGTGTGGACATGACACATGTAGGACGCTGTGTGGACATGACACTTGTAGGACGCTGTAGACATGACACATGTAGGTTACTGTGTGGACATGACACATGTAGGACACTGAAACTGTGTGGACATGACACTTGTAGGACGCTGTGTGGAAATGAAACATGTAGGACGCTGTGTGGACATGACACATGTAGGACGCTGTAGACATGACACATGTAGGTTACTGTGTGGACATGACACATGTAGGACACTGTGGACTAGACACAACACTGTGGGGACATGACACATGTAGGACGCTGTGTGGACATGACACATGTAGGACGCTGTGTGGACATGACACATATAGGACGCTGTGTAGACATGACACATGTAGGACGTTGTGTGGACATGACACATGTAGGACGCTGTGTGGATATGACACATGTAGGTTACTGTGTGGACATGACACATGTAGGACGCTGTGTGGACATGATACATGTAGGACGCTGTGTGGACATGAAACATGTAGGACGCTGTGTGGACATGACACATGTAGGACGCTGTGTGGACATGACACATGTAGGACGCTGTGTGGACATGACACATGTAGGTTACTGTGTGGACATGACACATGTAGGACGTTGTGTGGACATGACACATATAGGACGCTGTGTGGATGACACATGTAGTTACTGTGTGGAGATGACACATGTAGGACACTGACACTGTGTGGACATGACACATGTAGGACAATGTGTGGACATGACACATGTAGGACGCTGTGTGGACATGACACATGTAGGACGCTGTGTGGACGTGACACATTTAGGACACTGTGTGGACATGACACATGTAGGACACTGTGTGGACACGACACATGTAGGACACTGTGGACATGACACATGTAGGACGCTGTGTGGACATGACACATGTAGGACGCTTTGTGGACATGACACATGTAGGACACTGTGTGGATATGACACATGTAGGACGCTGTGTGGACATGACACATGTAGGACGCTGTGTGGACATGACACATGTAGGACACTGTGTGGACATGAAACTTGTAGAACGCTGTGTTGACATGACGCATGTAGGACGCTGTGTGGACATGACACATGTAGGACGCTGTGTGGACATGACACATGTAGGTTACTGTGTGGACATGACACATGTAGGACACTGACACTGTGTGGACATGACACATGTAGGACACTGTGTGGACATGACACATATAGGACATTGTGTGGACATGACACATGTAGGACGCTGTGTGGACATGAAACATGTAGGACGCTGTTTGGACATGAAACATGTAGGTTGCTGTGTGGACATGACACATGTAGGACGCTGTGGACATGACACATGTAGGACACTGACACTGTGTGGACATGACACATGTAGAACACTGTGTGGACATGACACATATAGGACACTGTGTGGACATGACACATGTAGGACGCTGTGTGGACATGAAACATGTAGGACGCTGTGTGGACATGAAACATGTAGGACGCTGTGTGGACATGGCACATGTAGGACGCTGTAGACATGACACATGTAGGTTACTGTGTGGACATGACACATGTAGGACACTGACACTGTGTGGACATGACACATGTAGGACACTGTGTGGACATGACACATGTAGGTTACTGTGTGGACATGACACATGTAGGACGCTGTGTGGACTTGACACATGTAGGACACTGTGGACTAGACACATGTCGGACGCTGTGGGGACATGACACATGTAGGACACTGTGTGGACATGACACATGTAGGACGCTGTGTGGACATGACACATGTAGGACGCTGTGTGGACATGACACATGTAGAACACTGTGGACATGACACATGTAGGACGCTTTGTGGGCATGACACATGTAGGACACTGTGTGGACATGACACATGTAGGACGCTTTGTGGGCATGACACATGTAGGACACTGTGTGGACATGACACATGTAGGACGCTGTGTGGACATGACACATGTAGGACGCTGTGTGGACATGACACATGTAGGTTACTGTGTGGACATGACACATGTAGGACGCTGTGGACATGACACATGTAGGTTATTGTGTGGACATGACACATGTAGGACACTGACACTGTGTGGACATGACACATGTAGGACACTGTGTGGACATGACACATGTAGGACGCTGTGTGGACATGACACATGTAGGACGCTGTGTGGACATGAAACATGTAGAACGCTGTGTGGACATGAAACATGTAGGACGCTGTGTGGACATGACACTTGTAGGACGCTGTAGACATGACACATGTAGGTTACTGTGTGGACATGACACATGTAGGACACTGACACTGTGTGGACATGACACTTGTAGGACGCTGTGTGGAAATGAAACATGTAGGACGCTGTGTGGACATGACACATGTAGGACGCTGTATACATGACACATGTAGGTTACTGTGTGGACATGACACATGTAGGACACTGACACTGTGTGGACATGACACATGTAGGACACTGTGTGGACATGACACATGTAGGACACTGTGTGGACATGACACATGTAGGACGCTGTGTGTACATGACACATGTAGGACGCTGTGTGGACTTGACACATGTAGGACACTGTGGACTAGACACATGTAGGACGCTGTGGGGACATGGCACATGTAGGACGCTGTGTGGACATGACGCATGTAGGAAGCTGTGTGGACATGACACATGTAGGACGCTGTGTGGATATGACACATGTAGAACACTGTGTGGACATGACACATGTAGGACGCTTTGTGGGCATGACACATGTAGGACACTGTGTGGACATGACACATGTAGGATGATGTGTGGACATGACACATGTAGGACGCTGTGAACTTGACACATGTAGGACGCTGTGTGGACATGAAACATGTAGGACACTGTGTGGACATGACACATGTAGGACGCTGTGTGGACATGACACATGTAGGACGCTGTGTGGACATGACACATGTAGGACGCTTTGGACATGACACATGTAGGTTACTGTGTGGACATGACACATGTAGGACGCTTTGTAGACATGACACATGTAGGACGCTGTGTGGACATGAAACATGTAGGACGCTGTGTGGACATGACACATGTAGGACGCTGTGTGGACATGACACATGTAGGACGCTGTGTGGACATGACACATGTAGGACGCTTTGGACATGACACATTTAGGTTACTGTGTGGACCTGACACATGTAGGACACTGACACTGTGTGGACATGACACATGTAGGACGCTGTGTAGACATGACACATGTAGGACGTTGTGTGGACATGACACATGTAGGACGCTGTGTGGATATGACACATGTAGGTTACTGTGTGGACATGACACATGTAGGACACTGACACTGTGTGGACATGACACATGTAGGACAATGTGTGGACATGACACATGTAGGACGCTGTGTGGACATGACACATGTTGGACACTGTGGACGTGACACATTTAGGACACTGTGTGGACATGACACATGTAGGACACTGTGTGGACACGACACATGTAGGACACTGTGGACATGACACATGTAGGACGCTGTGTGGACATGACACATGTAGGACGCTTTGTGGACATGACACATGTAGGACACTGTGTGGACATGACACATGTAGGACGCTTTGTGGGCATGACACATGTAGGACACTGTGTGGACATGACACATGTAGGATGATGTGTGGACATGACACATGTAGGACGCTGTGGACTTGACACATGTAGGACGCTGTGTGGACATGAAACATGTAGGACACTGTGTGGACATAACACATGTAGGATGCTTTGTGGATATGACACATGTAGGACGCTGTGTGGACATGACACATGTAGGACACTGTGTGGACATAACACATGTAGGATGCTTTGTGGATATGACACATGTAGGACGCTGTGGACATGACACATGTAGGACACTGTGTGGACATGAAACTTGTAGAACGCTGTGTTGACATGACGCATGTAGGACGCTGTGTGGAAATGACACATGTAGGTTACTGTGTGGACATGACACATGTAGGACACTGACACTGTGTGGACATGACACATGTAGGACACTGTGTGGACATGACACATGTAGGACACTGTGTGGACATGAAACATGTAGGACGCTGTGTGGACATGAAACATGTAGGACGCTGTGTGGACATGACACATGTAGGACGCTGTAGACATGACACATGTAGGTTACTGTGTGGACATGACACATGTAGGACGCTGTGTGGACATGACACATGTAGGACACTGACACTGTGTGGACATGACACATGTAGAACACTGTGTGGACATGACACATATAGGACACTGTGTGGACATGACACATGTAGGACGCTGTGTGGACATGAAACATGTAGGACGCTGTGTGGACATGAAACATGTAGGACGCTGTGTGGACATGGCACATGTAGGACGCTGTAGACATGACACATGTAGGTTACTGTGTGGACATGACACATGTAGGACACTGACACTGTGTGGACATGACACATGTAGGACACTGTGTGGACATGACACATGTAGGTTACTGTGTGGACATGACACATGTAGGACGCTGTGTGGACTTGACACATGTAGGACACTGTGGACTAGACACATGTCGGACGCTGTGGGGACATGACACATGTAGGACACTGTGTGGACATGACACATGTAGGACGCTGTGTGGACATGACACATGTAGGACGTTGTGTGGACATGACACATTTAGAACACTGTGGACATGACACATGTAGGACGCTTTGTGGGCATGACACATGTAGGACACTGTGTGGACATGACACATGTAGGACGCTGTGTGGACATGACACATGTAGGACGCTGTGTGGACATGACACATGTAGGACGCTGTGTGGACATGACACATGTAGGTTACTGTGTGGACATGACACATGTAGGACGCTGTGGACATGACACATGTAGGTTATTGTGTGGACATGACACATGTAGGACACTGACACTGTGTGGACATGACACATGTAGGACACTGTGTGGACATGACACATGTAGGACGCTGTGTGGACATGACACATGTAGGACGCTGTGTGGACATGAAACATGTAGAACGCTGTGTGGACATGAAACATGTAGGACGCTGTGTGGACATGACACTTGTAGGACGCTGTAGACATGACACATGTAGGTTACTGTGTGGACATGACACATGTAGGACACTGACACTGTGTGGACATGACACTTGTAGGACGCTGTGTGGAAATGAAACATGTAGGACGCTGTGTGGACATGACACATGTAGGACGCTGTATACATGACACATGTAGGTTACTGTGTGGACATGACACATGTAGGACACTGACACTGTGTGGACATGACACATGTAGGACACTGTGTGGACATGACACATGTAGAACACTGTGTGGACATGACACATGTAGGACGCTGTGTGTACATGACACATGTAGGACGCTGTGGACTTGACACATGTAGGACACTGTGGACTAGACACATGTAGGACGCTGTGGGGACATGACACATGTAGGACGCTGTGTGGACATGACACATGTAGGAAGCTGTGTGGACATGACACATGTAGGACGCTGTGTGGATATGACACATGTAGAACACTGTGTGGACATGACACATGTAGGACGCTTTGTGGGCATGACACATGTTGGACACTGTGTGGACATGACACATGTAGGATGATGTGTGGACATGACACATGTAGGACGCTTTGGACATGACACATGTAGGTTACTGTGTGGACATGACACATGTAGGACGCTTTGTAGACATGACACATGTAGGACGCTGTGTGGACATGACACATGTAGGACGCTGTGTGGACATGACACATGTAGGTTACTGTGTGGACATGACACATGTAGGACGCTGTAGACATGACACATGTAGGTTACTGTGTGGACATGACGCATGTAGGACACTGACACTGTGTGGACATTACACATGTAGGACGCTGTGGACTAGACACAACACTGTGGGGACATGACACATGTAGGACGCTGTGTGGACATGACACATGTAGGACGCTGTGTGAACATGACACATGTAGGACGCTGTGTAGACATGACACATGTAGGACGTTGTGTGGACATGACACATATAGGACGCTGTGTGGATATGACACATGTAGGTTACTGTGTGGACATGACACATGTAGGACGCTGTGTGGACATGATACATGTAGGACGCTGTGTGGACATGAAACATGTAGGACGCTGTGTGGACATGACACATGTAGGACGCTGTGTGGACATGACACATGTAGGACGCTGTGTGGACATGACACATGTAGGTTACTGTGTGGACATGACACATGTAGGACGTTGTGTGGACATGACACATATAGGACGCTGTGTGGATGACACATGTAGTTACTGTGTGGAGATGACACATGTAGGACAATGTGTGGACATGACACATGTAGGACGCTGTGTGGACATGACACATGTAGGACAATGTGTGGACATGACACATGTAGGACGCTGTGTGGACATGACACATGTAGGACGCTGTGTGGACGTGACACATTTAGGACACTGTGTGGACATGACACATGTAGGACGCTTTGTGGACATGACACATGTAGGACGCTGTGTAGACATGACACATGTAGGACACTGTGTGGACACGACACATGTAGGACACTGTGGACATGACACATGTAGGATGCTGTGTGGACATGACACATGTAGGACGCTTTGTGGACATGACACATGTAGGACACTGTGTGGACATGACACATGTAGGACGCTGTGGACATGACACATGTAGGACACTGTGTGGACATGACACATGTAGGACGCTTTGTGGACATGACACATGTAGGACACTGTGTTGACATGACACATGTAGGACGCTGTGTGGACATGACACATGTAGGACGTTGTGTGGACATGAAACATGTAGGGCGCTGTGTTGACATGACACATGTAGGACGCTGTGTGGACATGACACATGTAGGACCCTGTGGACATGACACATGTAGGTTACTGTGTGGACATGACACTTGTAGGACACTGACACTGTGTGGACCTGACACATGTAGGACACTGTGTGGACATGACATGTAGGACACTGACACTGTGGGGACATGACACATGTAGGACACTGTGTGGACATGACATGTAGGACACTGACACTGTGTGGACATGACACATGTAGGACGCTGTTTGGACATGAAACATGTAGGACGCTGTGTGGACATGAAACAAGTAGGACGCTGTGTCGACATGACACATGTAGGACGCTGTAGACATGACACATGTAGGTTACTGTTTGGACATGACACATGTAGGACACTGACACTGTGTGGACATTACATGTAGGACACTCTGTGGACATGACACATGTAGGACGCTTTGTGGGCATGACATGTAGGACACTGTGTGGACATGACACATGTAGGACGCTGTGTGGACATGACACATGTAGGACGCTGTGGACATGACACATGTAGGACACTGTGTGGACATGACACATGTAGGACGCTGTGTGGACATGACACATGTAGGACGCTGTGTGGACTTGACACATGTAGGACACTGTGGACTAGACACATGTAGGACGCTGTGGGGACATGACACATGTAGGACGCTGTGTGGACATGACACATGTAGGACGCTGTGTGGACATGACACATGTAGGACGCTGTGGACATGACACATGTAGGTTACTGTGTGGACATGACACATGTAGGACACTGTGTGGACATGACACATGTAGGACGCTGTGTGGACATGACACATGTAGGACGCTGTGTGGACATGAAACATGTAGGACGCTGTGTGGACATGAAACATGTAGGACGCTGTGTGGACATGACACTTGTAGGACGCTGTAGACATGACACATGTAGGTTACTGTGTGGACATGACACATGTAGGACACTGAAACTGTGTGGACATGACACTTGTAGGACGCTGTGTGGAAATGAAACATGTAGGACGCTGTGTGGACATGACACATGTAGGACGCTGTAGACATGACACATGTAGGTTACTGTGTGGACATGACACATGTAGGACACTGTGGACTAGACACAACACTGTGGGGACATGACACATGTAGGACGCTGTGTGGACATGACACATGTAGGACGCTGTGTGGACATGACACATATAGGACGCTGTGTAGACATGACACATGTAGGACGTTGTGTGGACATGACACATGTAGGACGCTGTGTGGATATGACACATGTAGGTTACTGTGTGGACATGACACATGTAGGACGCTGTGTGGACATGATACATGTAGGACGCTGTGTGGACATGAAACATGTAGGACGCTGTGTGGACATGACACATGTAGGACGCTGTGTGGACATGACACATGTAGGACGCTGTGTGGACATGACACATGTAGGTTACTGTGTGGACATGACACATGTAGGACGTTGTGTGGACATGACACATATAGGACGCTGTGTGGATGACACATGTAGTTACTGTGTGGAGATGACACATGTAGGACAATGTGTGGACATGACACATGTAGGACGCTGTGTGGACATGACACATGTAGGACGCTGTGTGGACGTGACACATTTAGGACACTGTGTGGACATGACACATGTAGGACACTGTGTGGACACGACACATGTAGGACACTGTGGACATGACACATGTAGGACGCTGTGTGGACATGACACATGTAGGACGCTTTGTGGACATGACACATGTAGGACACTGTGTGGACATGACACATGTAGGACGCTGTGTGGACATGACACATGTAGGACGCTGTGTGGACATGACACATGTAGGACACTGTGTGGACATGAAACTTGTAGAACGCTGTGTTGACATGACGCATGTAGGACGCTGTGTGGACACGACACATGTAGGACACTGTGGACATGACACATGTAGGACGCTGTGTGGACATGACACATGTAGGACGCTTTGTGGACATGACACATGTAGGACGCTGTGTGTACATGACACATGTAGGACGCTGTGTGGACTTGACACATGTAGGACACTGTGGACTAGACACATGTAGGACGCTGTGGGGACATGACACATGTAGGACGCTGTGTGGACATGACACATGTAGGAAGCTGTGTGGACATGACACATGTAGGACGCTGTGTGGATATGACACATGTAGAACACTGTGTGGACATGACACATGTAGGACGCTTTGTGGGCATGACACATGTAGGACACTGTGTGGACATGACACATGTAGGATTATGTGTGGACATGACACATGTAGGACGCTGTGGACTTGACACATGTAGGACGCTGTGTGGACATGAAACATGTAGGACACTGTGTGGACATGACACATGTAGGACGCTGTGTGGACATGACACATGTAGGACGCTGTGTGGACATGACACATGTAGGACGCTTTGGACATGACACATGTAGGTTACTGTGTGGACATGACACATGTAGGACGCTTTGTAGACATGACACATGTAGGACGCTGTGTGGACATGAAACATGTAGGACGCTGTGTGGACATGACACATGTAGGACGCTGTGTGGACATGACACATGTAGGACGCTGTGTGGACATGACACATGTAAGACGCTTTGGACATGACACATGTAGGTTACTGTGTGGACATGACACATGTAGGACACTGACACTGTGTGGACATGACACATGTAGGACAATGTGTGGACATGACACATGTAGGACGCTGTGTGGACATGACACATGTTGGACACTGTGTGGACGTGACACATTTAGGACACTGTGTGGACATGACACATGTAGGACACTGTGTGGACACGACACATGTAGGACACTGTGGACATGACACATGTAGGACGCTGTGTGGACATGACACATGTAGGACGCTTTGTGGACATGACACATGTTGGACACTGTGTGGACATGACACATGTAGGACGCTGTGTGGACATGACTCATGTAGGACGCTGTGTGGACATGACACATGTAGGACACTGTGTGGACATAACACATGTAGGATGCTTTGTGGATATGACACATGTAGGACGCTGTGGACATGACACATGTAGGACACTGACACTGTGTGGACATGACACTTGTAGGACGCTGTGTGGAAATGAAACATGTAGGACGCTGTGTGGACATGACACATGTAGGACGCTGTAGACATGACACATGTAGGTTACTGTGTGGACATGACACATGTAGGACACTGACACTGTGTGGACATGACACATGTAGGACGCTGTGTGGACATGACACATGTAGGACGCTGTGTGGACTTGACACATGTAGGTTACTGTGTGGACATGACACATGTAGGACGCTGTGGACATGACACATGTAGGTTATTGTGTGGACATGACACATGTAGGACACTGACACTGTGTGGACATGACACATGTAGCACACTGTGTGGACATGACACATGTAGGACGCTGTGTGGACATGACACATGTAGGACGCTGTGTGGACATGACACTTGTAGGACGCTGCAGACATGACACATGTAGGTTACTGTGTGGACATGACACATGTAGGACACTGACACTGTGTGGACATGACACTTGTAGGACGCTGTGTGGAAATGAAACATGTAGGACGCTGTGTGGACATGAAACATGTAGGACGCTGTGTGGACATGACACTTGTAGGACGCTGCAGACATGACACATGTAGGTTACTGTGTGGACATGACACATGTAGGACACTGACACTGTGTGGACATGACACTTGTAGGACGCTGTGTGGAAATGAAACATGTAGGACGCTGTGTGGACATGACACATGTAGGACGCTGTAGACATGACACATGTAGGTTACTGTGTGGACATGACACATGTAGGACACTGACACTGTGTGGACATGACACATGTAGGACACTGTGTGGACATGACACATGTAGGACACTGTGTGGACATGACACATGTAGGACGCTGTGTGTACATGACACATGTAGGACGCTGTGTGGACTTGACACATGTAGGACACTGTGGGGACATGACACATGTAGGACGCTGTGTGGACATGACACATGTAGGAAGCTGTGTGGACATGACACATGTAGGACGCTGTGTGGACATGACACATGTAGGACGCTTTGTGGGCATGACACATGTAGGACACTGTGTGGACATGACACATGTAGGATGATGTGTGGACATGACACATGTAGGACGCTGTAGACATGACACATGTAGGTTACTGTGTGGACATTACACATGTAGGACACTGACACTGTGTGGACATGACACATGTAGGACACTGTGTGGACATGACACATGTAGGACACTGTGTGGACATGACACATGTAGGACGCTGTGTGTACATGACACATGTAGGACGCTGTGTGGACTTGACACATGTAGGACACTGTGGGGACATGACACATGTAGGACGCTGTGTGGACATGACACATGTAGGAAGCTGTGTGGACATGACACATGTAGGACACTGTGGGGACATGACACATGTAGGACGCTGTGTGGACATGACACATGTAGGAAGCTGTGTGGACATGACACATGTAGGACACTGTGTGGACTTGACACATGTAGGACAATGTGGGGACATGACACATGTAGGACGCTGTGTGGACATGACACATGTAGGAAGCTGTGTGGACATGACACATGTAGGACGCTGTGTGGATATGACACATGTAGAACACTGTGTGGACATGACACATGTAGGACGCTTTGTGGGCATGACACATGTAGGACACTGTGTGGACATGACACATGTAGGACGCTGTAGACATGACACATGTAGGTTACTGTGTGGACATGACACATGTAGGACACTGACACTGTGTGGACATGACACATGTAGGACACTGTGTGGACATGACACATGTAGGACACTGTGTGGACATGACACATGTAGGACGCTGTGTGTACATGACACATGTAGGACGCTGTGTGGACTTGACACATGTAGGACACTGTGGGGACATGACACATGTAGGACGCTGCAGACATGACACATGTAGGTTACTGTGTGGACATGACACATGTAGGACACTGACACTGTGTGGACATGACACTTGTAGGACGCTGTGTGGAAATGAAACATGTAGGACGCTGTGTGGACATGACACATGTAGGACGCTGTAGACATGACACATGTAGGTTACTGTGTGGACATGACACATGTAGGACACTGACACTGTGTGGACATGACACATGTAGGACGCTGTGTGGACATGACACATGTAGGACGCTGTGTGGACATGACACATGTAGGACGCTGTGTGGACATGACACATGTAGGTTACTGTGTGGACATGACACATGTAGGACGCTGTGGACATGACACATGTAGGTTATTGTGTGGACATGACACATGTAGGACACTGACACTGTGTGGACATGACACATGTAGGACACTGTGTGGACATGACACATGTAGGACGCTGTGTGGACATGACACATGTAGGACGCTGTGTGGACATGAAACATGTAGGACGCTGTGTGGACATGAAACATGTAGGACGCTGTGTGGACATGACACTTGTAGGACGCTGCAGACATGACACATGTAGGTTACTGTGTGGACATGACACATGTAGGACACTGACACTGTGTGGACATGACACTTGCAGGACGCTGTGTGGAAATGAAACATGTAGGACGCTGTGTGGACATGACACATGTAGGACGCTGTAGACATGACACATGTAGGTTACTGTGTGGACATGACACATGTAGGACACTGACACTGTGTGGACATGACACATGTAGGACACTGTGTGGACATGACACATGTAGGACACTGTGTGGACATGACACATGTAGGACGCTGTGTGTACATGACACATGTAGGACGCTGTGTGGACTTGACACATGTAGGACACTGTGGGGACATGACACATGTAGGACGCTGTGTGGACATGACACATGTAGGAAGCTGTGTGGACATGACACATGTAGGACGCTGTGTGGATATGACACATGTAGAACACTGTGTGGACATGACACATGTAGGACGCTTTGTGGGCATGACACATGTAGGACACTGTGTGGACATGACACATGTAGGATGATGTGTGGACATGACACATGTAGGACGCTGTAGACATGACACATGTAGGTTACTGTGTGGACATGACACATGTAGGACACTGACACTGTGTGGACATGACACATGTAGGACACTGTGTGGACATGACACATGTAGGACACTGTGTGGACATGACACATGTAGGACGCTGTGTGTACATGACACATGTAGGACGCTGTGTGGACTTGACACATGTAGGACACTGTGGGGACAGGACACATGTAGGACGCTGTGTGGACATGACAAATGTAGGAAGCTGTGTGGACATGACACATGTAGGACACTGTGTGGACATGACACATGTAGGACTCTGTGTGTACATGACACATGTAGGACGCTGTGTGGACTTAACACATGTAGGACACTGTGGGGACATGACACATGTAGGACGCTGTGTGGACATGACACATGTAGGAAGCTGTGTGGTCATGACACATGTAGGACGCTGTGTGGATATGACACATGTAGAACACTGTGTGGACATGACACATGTAGGACGCTTTGTGGGCATGACACATGTAGGACACTGTGTGGACATGACACATGTAGGATGATGTGTGGACATGACACATGTAGGACGCTGTAGACATGACACATGTAGGTTACTGTGTGGACATGACACATGTAGGACACTGACACTGTGTGGACATGACACATGTAGGTTACTGTGTGGACATGACACATGTAGGACACTGACACTGTGTGGACATGACACATGTAGGACGCTGTGTGGACATGACACATGTAGGACGCTGTGTGGACGTGACACATTTAGGACACTGTGTGGACATGACACATGTAGGACACTGTGTGGACACGACACATGTAGGACACTGTGGACATGACACATGTAGGACGCTGTGTGGACATGACACATGTAGGACGCTTTGTGGACATGACACATGTAGGACACTGTGTGGACATGACACATGTAGGACGCTGTGTGGACATGACACATGTAGGACGCTGTGTGGACATGACACATGTAGGACACTGTGTGGACATAACACATGTAGGATGCTTTGTGGATATGACACATGTAGGACGCTGTGGACATGACACATGTAGGACACTGTGTGGACATGAAACTTGTAGAACGCTGTGTTGACATGACGCATGTAGGACGCTGTGTGGACATGACACATGTAGGACGCTGTGTGGACATGACACATGTAGGTTACTGTGTGGACATGACACATGTAGGACACTGACACTGTGTGGACATGACACATGTAGGACACTGTGTGGACATGACACATATAGGACATTGTGTGGACATGACACATGTAGGACGCTGTGTGGACATGAAACATGTAGGACGCTGTGTGGACATGAAACATGTAGGTTGCTGTGTGCACATGACACATGTAGGACGCTGTAGACATGACACATGTAGGTTACTGTGTGGACATGACACATGTAGGACACTGACACTGTGTGGACATGACACATGTAGAACACTGTGTGGACATGACACATATAGGACACTGTGTGGACATGACACATGTAGGACGCTGTGTGGACATGAAACATGTAGGACGCTGTGTGGACATGAAACATGTAGGACGCTGTGTGGACATGGCACATGTAGGACGCTGTAGACATGACACATGTAGGTTACTGTGTGGACATGACACATGTAGGACACTGACACTGTGTGGACATGACACATGTAGGACACTGTGTGGACATGACACATGTAGGACGCTGTGTGTACATGACACATGTAGGACACTGTGTGGACATGACACATGTAGGACACTGTGTGGACATGACACATGTAGGACGCTGTGTGTACATGACACATGTAGGACGCTGTGTGGACTTGACACATGTAGGACACTGTGGACTAGACACATGTAGGACGCTGTGGGGACATGACACATGTAGGACGCTGTGTGGACATGACACATGTAGGAAGCTGTGTGGACATGACACATGTAGGACGCTGTGTGGATATGACACATGTAGAACACTGTGTGGACATGACACATGTAGGACGCTTTGTGGGCATGACACATGTAGGACACTGTGTGGACATGACACATGTAGGATGATGTGTGGACATGACACATGTAGGACGCTGTGGACTTGACACATGTAGGACGCTGTGTGGACATGAAACATGTAGGACACTGTGTGGACATGACACATGTAGGACGCTGTGTGGACATGACACATGTAGGACGCTGTGTGGACATGACACATGTAGGACGCTTTGGACATGACACATGTAGGTTACTGTGTGGACATGACACATGTAGGACGCTTTGTAGACATGACACATGTAGGACGCTGTGTGGACATGAAACATGTAGGACGCTGTGTGGACATGACACATGTAGGACGCTGTGTGGACATGACACATGTAGGACGCTGTGTGGACATGACACATGTAAGACGCTTTGGACATGACACATGTAGGTTACTGTGTGGACCTGACACATGTAGGACACTGACACTGTGTGGACATGACACATGTAGGACGCTGTGTAGACATGACACATGTAGGACGTTGTGTGGACATGACACATGTAGGACGCTGTGTGGATATGACACATGTAGGTTACTGTGTGGACATGACACATGTAGGACACTGACACTGTGTGGACATGACACATGTAGGACAATGTGTGGACATGACACATGTAGGACGCTGTGTGGACATGACACATGTTGGACACTGTGTGGACGTGACACATTTAGGACACTGTGTGGACATGACACATGTAGGACACTGTGTGGACACGACACATGTAGGACACTGTGGACATGACACATGTAGGACGCTGTGTGGACATGACACATGTAGGACGCTTTGTGGACATGACACATGTAGGACACTGTGTGGACATGACACATGTAGGACGCTGTGTGGACATGACTCATGTAGGACGCTGTGTGGACATGACACATGTAGGACACTGTGTGGACATAACACATGTAGGATGCTTTGTGGATATGACACATGTAGGACGCTGTGGACATGACACATGTAGGACACTGTGTGGACATGAAACTTGTAGAACGCTGTGTTGACATGACGCATGTAGAACGCTGTGTGGACATGACACATGTAGGACACTGACACTGTGTGGACATGACACATGTATGACACTGTGTGGACATGACACATATAGGACATTGTGTGGACATGACACATGTAGGACGCTGTGTGGACATGAAACATGTAGGACGCTGTGTGGACATGACACATGTAGGACGCTGTGTGGACATGACACATGTAGGACGCTTTGGACATGACACATGTAGGTTACTGTGTGGACATGACACATGTAGGACGCTTTGTAGACATGACACATGTAGGACGCTGTGTGGACATGAAACATGTAGGACGCTGTGTGGACATGACACATGTAGGACGCTGTGTGGACATGACACATGTAGGACGCTGTGTGGACATGACACATGTAAGACGCTTTGGACATGACACATGTAGGTTACTGTGTGGACATGACACATGTAGGACACTGACACTGTGTGGACATGACACATGTAGGACAATGTGTGGACATGACACATGTAGGACGCTGTGTGGACATGACACATGTTGGACACTGTGTGGACGTGACACATTTAGGACACTGTGTGGACATGACACATGTAGGACACTGTGTGGACACGACACATGTAGGACACTGTGGACATGACACATGTAGGACGCTGTGTGGACATGACACATGTAGGACGCTTTGTGGACATGACACATGTTGGACACTGTGTGGACATGACACATGTAGGACGCTGTGTGGACATGACTCATGTAGGACGCTGTGTGGACATGACACATGTAGGACACTGTGTGGACATAACACATGTAGGATGCTTTGTGGATATGACACATGTAGGACGCTGTGGACATGACACATGTAGGACACTGACACTGTGTGGACATGACACTTGTAGGACGCTGTGTGGAAATGAAACATGTAGGACGCTGTGTGGACATGACACATGTAGGACGCTGTAGACATGACACATGTAGGTTACTGTGTGGACATGACACATGTAGGACACTGACACTGTGTGGACATGACACATGTAGGACGCTGTGTGGACATGACACATGTAGGACGCTGTGTGGACTTGACACATGTAGGTTACTGTGTGGACATGACACATGTAGGACGCTGTGGACATGACACATGTAGGTTATTGTGTGGACATGACACATGTAGGACACTGACACTGTGTGGACATGACACATGTAGCACACTGTGTGGACATGACACATGTAGGACGCTGTGTGGACATGACACATGTAGGACGCTGTGTGGACATGACACTTGTAGGACGCTGCAGACATGACACATGTAGGTTACTGTGTGGACATGACACATGTAGGACACTGACACTGTGTGGACATGACACTTGTAGGACGCTGTGTGGAAATGAAACATGTAGGACGCTGTGTGGACATGAAACATGTAGGACGCTGTGTGGACATGACACTTGTAGGACGCTGCAGACATGACACATGTAGGTTACTGTGTGGACATGACACATGTAGGACACTGACACTGTGTGGACATGACACTTGTAGGACGCTGTGTGGAAATGAAACATGTAGGACGCTGTGTGGACATGACACATGTAGGACGCTGTAGACATGACACATGTAGGTTACTGTGTGGACATGACACATGTAGGACACTGACACTGTGTGGACATGACACATGTAGGACACTGTGTGGACATGACACATGTAGGACACTGTGTGGACATGACACATGTAGGACGCTGTGTGTACATGACACATGTAGGACGCTGTGTGGACTTGACACATGTAGGACACTGTGGGGACATGACACATGTAGGACGCTGTGTGGACATGACACATGTAGGAAGCTGTGTGGACATGACACATGTAGGACGCTGTGTGGACATGACACATGTAGGACGCTTTGTGGGCATGACACATGTAGGACACTGTGTGGACATGACACATGTAGGATGATGTGTGGACATGACACATGTAGGACGCTGTAGACATGACACATGTAGGTTACTGTGTGGACATTACACATGTAGGACACTGACACTGTGTGGACATGACACATGTAGGACACTGTGTGGACATGACACATGTAGGACACTGTGTGGACATGACACATGTAGGACGCTGTGTGTACATGACACATGTAGGACGCTGTGTGGACTTGACACATGTAGGACACTGTGGGGACATGACACATGTAGGACGCTGTGTGGACATGACACATGTAGGAAGCTGTGTGGACATGACACATGTAGGACACTGTGGGGACATGACACATGTAGGACGCTGTGTGGACATGACACATGTAGGAAGCTGTGTGGACATGACACATGTAGGACACTGTGTGGACTTGACACATGTAGGACAATGTGGGGACATGACACATGTAGGACGCTGTGTGGACATGACACATGTAGGAAGCTGTGTGGACATGACACATGTAGGACGCTGTGTGGATATGACACATGTAGAACACTGTGTGGACATGACACATGTAGGACGCTTTGTGGGCATGACACATGTAGGACACTGTGTGGACATGACACATGTAGGACGCTGTAGACATGACACATGTAGGTTACTGTGTGGACATGACACATGTAGGACACTGACACTGTGTGGACATGACACATGTAGGACACTGTGTGGACATGACACATGTAGGACACTGTGTGGACATGACACATGTAGGACGCTGTGTGTACATGACACATGTAGGACGCTGTGTGGACTTGACACATGTAGGACACTGTGGGGACATGACACATGTAGGACGCTGCAGACATGACACATGTAGGTTACTGTGTGGACATGACACATGTAGGACACTGACACTGTGTGGACATGACACTTGTAGGACGCTGTGTGGAAATGAAACATGTAGGACGCTGTGTGGACATGACACATGTAGGACGCTGTAGACATGACACATGTAGGTTACTGTGTGGACATGACACATGTAGGACACTGACACTGTGTGGACATGACACATGTAGGACGCTGTGTGGACATGACACATGTAGGACGCTGTGTGGACATGACACATGTAGGACGCTGTGTGGACATGACACATGTAGGTTACTGTGTGGACATGACACATGTAGGACGCTGTGGACATGACACATGTAGGTTATTGTGTGGACATGACACATGTAGGACACTGACACTGTGTGGACATGACACATGTAGGACACTGTGTGGACATGACACATGTAGGACGCTGTGTGGACATGACACATGTAGGACGCTGTGTGGACATGAAACATGTAGGACGCTGTGTGGACATGAAACATGTAGGACGCTGTGTGGACATGACACTTGTAGGACGCTGCAGACATGACACATGTAGGTTACTGTGTGGACATGACACATGTAGGACACTGACACTGTGTGGACATGACACTTGCAGGACGCTGTGTGGAAATGAAACATGTAGGACGCTGTGTGGACATGACACATGTAGGACGCTGTAGACATGACACATGTAGGTTACTGTGTGGACATGACACATGTAGGACACTGACACTGTGTGGACATGACACATGTAGGACACTGTGTGGACATGACACATGTAGGACACTGTGTGGACATGACACATGTAGGACGCTGTGTGTACATGACACATGTAGGACGCTGTGTGGACTTGACACATGTAGGACACTGTGGGGACATGACACATGTAGGACGCTGTGTGGACATGACACATGTAGGAAGCTGTGTGGACATGACACATGTAGGACGCTGTGTGGATATGACACATGTAGAACACTGTGTGGACATGACACATGTAGGACGCTTTGTGGGCATGACACATGTAGGACACTGTGTGGACATGACACATGTAGGATGATGTGTGGACATGACACATGTAGGACGCTGTAGACATGACACATGTAGGTTACTGTGTGGACATGACACATGTAGGACACTGACACTGTGTGGACATGACACATGTAGGACACTGTGTGGACATGACACATGTAGGACACTGTGTGGACATGACACATGTAGGACGCTGTGTGTACATGACACATGTAGGACGCTGTGTGGACTTGACACATGTAGGACACTGTGGGGACAGGACACATGTAGGACGCTGTGTGGACATGACAAATGTAGGAAGCTGTGTGGACATGACACATGTAGGACACTGTGTGGACATGACACATGTAGGACTCTGTGTGTACATGACACATGTAGGACGCTGTGTGGACTTAACACATGTAGGACACTGTGGGGACATGACACATGTAGGACGCTGTGTGGACATGACACATGTAGGAAGCTGTGTGGTCATGACACATGTAGGACGCTGTGTGGATATGACACATGTAGAACACTGTGTGGACATGACACATGTAGGACGCTTTGTGGGCATGACACATGTAGGACACTGTGTGGACATGACACATGTAGGATGATGTGTGGACATGACACATGTAGGACGCTGTAGACATGACACATGTAGGTTACTGTGTGGACATGACACATGTAGGACACTGACACTGTGTGGACATGACACATGTAGGTTACTGTGTGGACATGACACATGTAGGACACTGACACTGTGTGGACATGACACATGTAGGACGCTGTGTGGACATGACACATGTAGGACGCTGTGTGGACGTGACACATTTAGGACACTGTGTGGACATGACACATGTAGGACACTGTGTGGACACGACACATGTAGGACACTGTGGACATGACACATGTAGGACGCTGTGTGGACATGACACATGTAGGACGCTTTGTGGACATGACACATGTAGGACACTGTGTGGACATGACACATGTAGGACGCTGTGTGGACATGACACATGTAGGACGCTGTGTGGACATGACACATGTAGGACACTGTGTGGACATAACACATGTAGGATGCTTTGTGGATATGACACATGTAGGACGCTGTGGACATGACACATGTAGGACACTGTGTGGACATGAAACTTGTAGAACGCTGTGTTGACATGACGCATGTAGGACGCTGTGTGGACATGACACATGTAGGACGCTGTGTGGACATGACACATGTAGGTTACTGTGTGGACATGACACATGTAGGACACTGACACTGTGTGGACATGACACATGTAGGACACTGTGTGGACATGACACATATAGGACATTGTGTGGACATGACACATGTAGGACGCTGTGTGGACATGAAACATGTAGGACGCTGTGTGGACATGAAACATGTAGGTTGCTGTGTGCACATGACACATGTAGGACGCTGTAGACATGACACATGTAGGTTACTGTGTGGACATGACACATGTAGGACACTGACACTGTGTGGACATGACACATGTAGAACACTGTGTGGACATGACACATATAGGACACTGTGTGGACATGACACATGTAGGACGCTGTGTGGACATGAAACATGTAGGACGCTGTGTGGACATGAAACATGTAGGACGCTGTGTGGACATGGCACATGTAGGACGCTGTAGACATGACACATGTAGGTTACTGTGTGGACATGACACATGTAGGACACTGACACTGTGTGGACATGACACATGTAGGACACTGTGTGGACATGACACATGTAGGACGCTGTGTGTACATGACACATGTAGGACACTGTGTGGACATGACACATGTAGGACACTGTGTGGACATGACACATGTAGGACGCTGTGTGTACATGACACATGTAGGACGCTGTGTGGACTTGACACATGTAGGACACTGTGGACTAGACACATGTAGGACGCTGTGGGGACATGACACATGTAGGACGCTGTGTGGACATGACACATGTAGGAAGCTGTGTGGACATGACACATGTAGGACGCTGTGTGGATATGACACATGTAGAACACTGTGTGGACATGACACATGTAGGACGCTTTGTGGGCATGACACATGTAGGACACTGTGTGGACATGACACATGTAGGATGATGTGTGGACATGACACATGTAGGACGCTGTGGACTTGACACATGTAGGACGCTGTGTGGACATGAAACATGTAGGACACTGTGTGGACATGACACATGTAGGACGCTGTGTGGACATGACACATGTAGGACGCTGTGTGGACATGACACATGTAGGACGCTTTGGACATGACACATGTAGGTTACTGTGTGGACATGACACATGTAGGACGCTTTGTAGACATGACACATGTAGGACGCTGTGTGGACATGAAACATGTAGGACGCTGTGTGGACATGACACATGTAGGACGCTGTGTGGACATGACACATGTAGGACGCTGTGTGGACATGACACATGTAAGACGCTTTGGACATGACACATGTAGGTTACTGTGTGGACCTGACACATGTAGGACACTGACACTGTGTGGACATGACACATGTAGGACGCTGTGTAGACATGACACATGTAGGACGTTGTGTGGACATGACACATGTAGGACGCTGTGTGGATATGACACATGTAGGTTACTGTGTGGACATGACACATGTAGGACACTGACACTGTGTGGACATGACACATGTAGGACAATGTGTGGACATGACACATGTAGGACGCTGTGTGGACATGACACATGTTGGACACTGTGTGGACGTGACACATTTAGGACACTGTGTGGACATGACACATGTAGGACACTGTGTGGACACGACACATGTAGGACACTGTGGACATGACACATGTAGGACGCTGTGTGGACATGACACATGTAGGACGCTTTGTGGACATGACACATGTAGGACACTGTGTGGACATGACACATGTAGGACGCTGTGTGGACATGACTCATGTAGGACGCTGTGTGGACATGACACATGTAGGACACTGTGTGGACATAACACATGTAGGATGCTTTGTGGATATGACACATGTAGGACGCTGTGGACATGACACATGTAGGACACTGTGTGGACATGAAACTTGTAGAACGCTGTGTTGACATGACGCATGTAGAACGCTGTGTGGACATGACACATGTAGGACACTGACACTGTGTGGACATGACACATGTATGACACTGTGTGGACATGACACATATAGGACATTGTGTGGACATGACACATGTAGGACGCTGTGTGGACATGAAACATGTAGGACGCTGTGTGGACATGAAACATGTAGGACGCTGTGTGGACATGACACATGTAGGACGCTGTAGACATGACACATGTAGGTAACTGTGTGGACATGACACATGTAGGACACTGACACTGTGTGGACATGACACATGTAGAACACTGTGTGGACATGACACATATAGGACACTGTGTGGACATGACACATGTAGGACGCTGTGTGGACATGAAACATGTAGGACGCTGTTTGGACATGAAACATGTAGGACGCTGTGTGGACATGGCACATGTAGGACGCTGTAGACATGACACATGTAGGTTACTGTGTGGACATGACACATGTAGGACGCTGTGTGGACTTGACACATGTAGGACACTGTGGACTAGACACATGTCGGACGCTGTGGGGACATGACACATGTAGGACACTGTGTGGACATGACACATATAGGACGCTGTGTGGACATGACACATGTAGGACGCTGTGTGGACATGACACATGTAGAACACTGTGGACATGACACATGTAGGACGCTTTGTAGACATGACACATGTAGGACGCTGTGTGGACATGACACATGTAGGACGCTGTGTGGACATGACACATGTAGGACGCTGTGTGGACATGACACATGTAGGTTACTGTGTGGACATGACACATGTAGGACGCTGTGTGGACATGATACATGTAGGACGCTGTGTGGACATGAAACATGTAGGACGCTGTGTGGACATGACACATGTAGAACGCTGTGTGGACATGACACATGTAGGACGCTGTGTGGACATGACACATGTAGGTTACTGTGTGGACATGACACATGTAGGACGTTGTGTGGACATGACACATATAGGACGCTGTGTGGACATGACACATGTAGGACGCTGTGTGGACGTGACACATTTAGGACACTGTGTGGACATGACACATGTAGGACACTGTGTGGACACGACACATGTAGGACACTGGACATGACACATGTAGGACGCTGTGTGGACATGACACATGTAGGACGCTTTGTGGACATGACACATGTAGGACACTGTGTGGACATGACACATGTAGGACGCTGTGTGGACATGACACATGTAGGACGCTGTGTGGACATGACACATGTAGGACACTGTGTGGACATAACACATGTAGGATGCTTTGTGGATATGACACATGTAGGACGCTGTGGACATGACACATGTAGGACACTGTGTGGACATGAAACTTGTAGAACGCTGTGTTGACATGACGCATGTAGGACGCTGTGTGGACATGACACATGTAGGACGCTGTGTGGACATGACACATGTAGGACACTGTGTGGACATGACACATGTAGGACACTGACACTGTGTGGACATGACACATGTAGGACACTGTGTGGACATGACACATATAGGACATTGTGTGGACATGACACATGTAGGACGCTGTGTGGACAAGAAACATGTAGGACGCTGTGTGGACATGAAACATGTAGGTTGCTGTGTGGACATGACACATGTAGGACGCTGTAGACATGACACATGTAGGTTACTGTGTGGACATGACACATGTAGGACACTGACACTGTGTGGACATGACACATGTAGAACACTGTGTGGACATGACACATATAGGACACTGTGTGGACATGACACATGTAGGACGCTGTGTGGACATGAAACATGTAGGACGCTGTGTGGACATGAAACATGTAGGACGCTGTGTGGACATGGCACATGTAGGACGCTGTAGACATGACACATGTAGGTTACTGTGTGGACATGACACATGTAGGACACTGACACTGTGTGGACATGACACATGTAGGACACTGTGTGGACATGACACATGTAGGTTACTGTGTGGACATGACACATGTAGGACGCTGTGTGGACTTGACACATGTAGGACACTGTGGACTAGACACATGTCGGACGCTGTGGGGACATGACACATGTAGAACACTGTGTGGACATGACACATGTAGGACGCTGTGTGGACATGACACATGTAGGACACTGTGTGGACATGACACATGTAGAACACTGTGGACATGACACATGTAGGACGCTTTGTGGGCATGACACATGTAGGACACTGTTTGGACATGACACATGTAGAACGCTGTGTGGACATGACACATGTAGGACGCTGTGTGGACATGACACATGTAAGTTACTGTGTGGACATGACACATGTAGGACGCTGTGGACATGACACATTTAGGTTATTGTGTGGACATGACACATGTAGGACACTGACACTGTGTGGACATGACACATGTAGGACACTGTGTGGACATGACACATGTAGGACGCTGTGTGGACATGACACATGTAGGACGCTGTGTGGACATGAAACATGTAGAACGCTGTGTGGACATGAAACATGTAGGACGCTGTGTGGACATGACACTTGTAGGACGCTGTAGACATGACACATGTAGGTTACTGTGTGGACATGACACATGTAGGACACTGACACTGTGTGGACATGACACTTGTAGGACGCTGTGTGGAAATGAAACATGTAGGACGCTGTGTGGACATGACACATGTAGGACGCTGTATACATGACACATGTAGGTTACTGTGTGGACATGACACATGTAGGACACTGACACTGTGTGGACATGACACATGTAGGACACTGTGTGGACATGACACATGTAGGACACTGTGTGGACATGACACATGTAGGACGCTGTGTGGACATGACACATGTAGGACGCTGTGTGTACATGACACATGTAGGACGCTGTGTGGACTTGACACATGTAGGACGCTGTGGACTAGACACATGTAGGACGCTGTGGGGACATGACACATGTAGGACGCTGTGTGGACATGACACATGTAGGAAGCTGTGTGGACATGACACATGTAGGACGCTGTGTGGATATGACACATGTAGAACACTGTGTGGACATGACACATGTAGGACGCTTTGTGGGCATTACACATGTAGGACACTGTGTGGACATGAAACTTGTAGAACGCTGTGTTGACATGACGCATGTAGAACGCTGTGTGGACATGACACATGTAGGACACTGACACTGTGTGGACATGACACATGTAGGACACTGTGTGGACATGACACATATAGGACATTGTGTGGACATGACACATGTAGGACGCTGTGTGGACATGAAACATGTAGGACGCTGTGTGGACATGAAACATGTAGGACGCTGTGTGGACATGACACATGTAGGACGCTGTAGACATGACACATGTAGGTAACTGTGTGGACATGACACATGTAGGACACTGACACTGTGTGGACATGACACATGTAGAACACTGTGTGGACATGACACATATAGGACGCTGTGTGGACATGACACATGTAGGACGCTGTGTGGACATGAAACATGTAGGACGCTGTTTGGACATGAAACATGTAGGACGCTGTGTGGACATGGCACATGTAGGACGCTGTAGACATGACACATGTAGGTTACTGTGTGGACATGACACATGTAGGACACTGACACTGTGTGGACATGACACATGTAGGACACTGTGTGGACATGACACATGTAGGTTACTGTGTGGACATGACACATGTAGGACGCTGTGTGGACTTGACACATGTAGGACACTGTGGACTAGACACATGTCGGACGCTGTGTGGACATGACACATGTAGGACACTGTGTGGACATGACACATATAGGACGCTGTGTGGACATGACACATGTAGGACGCTGTGTGGACATGACACATGTAGAACACTGTGGACATGACACATGTAGGACGCTTTGTGGACATGACACATGTAGGACGCTGTGTGGACATGACACATGTAGGACGCTGTGTGGACATGACACATGTAGGACGCTGTGTGGACATGACACATGTAGGTTACTGTGTGGACATGACACATGTAGGACGCTGTGGACATGACACATGTAGGTTATTGTGTGGACATGACACATGTAGGACACTGTGTGGACATGACACATGTAGGACGCTGTGTGGACATGACACATGTAGGACACTGTGTGGACATGACACATGTAGGACGCTGTGTGGACATGACACATGTAGGACGCTGTGTGTACATGACACATGTAGGACGCTGTGTGGACTTGACACATGTAGGACGCTGTGGACTAGACACATGTAGGACGCTGTGGGGACATGACACATGTAGGACGCTGTGTGGACATGACACATGTAGGAAGCTGTGTGGACATGACACATGTAGGACGCTGTGGACATGACACATGTAGGACACTGTGTGGACATGAAACTTGTAGAACGCTGTGTTGACATGACGCATGTAGGACGCTGTGTGGACATGACACATGTAGGACGCTGTGTGGACATGACACATGTAGGACACTGTGTGGACATGACACATGTAGGACACTGACACTGTGTGGACATGACACATGTAGGACACTGTGGACATGACACATGTAGGTTATTGTGTGGACATGACACATGTAGGACACTGTGTGGACATGACACATGTAGGACGCTGTGTGGACATGACACATGTAGGACGCTGTGTGGACATGACACATGTAGGACACTGTGTGGACATGACACATGTAGGACACTGACACTGTGTGGACATGACACATGTAGGACGCTGTGGACATGACACATGTAGGTTATTGTGTGGACATGACACATGTAGGACACTGTGTGGACATGACACATGTAGGACGCTGTGTGGACATGACACATGTAGGACGCTGTGTGGACATGAAACATGTAGGACGCTGTGTGGACATGAATCATGTAGGACGCTGTGTGGACATGACACTTGTAGGACGCTGTAGACATGACACATGTAGGTTACTGTGTGGACATGACACATGTAGGACACTGTGGACTAGACACAACACTGTGGGGACATGACACATGTAGGACGCTGTGTGGACATGACACATGTAGGACGCTGTGTGGACATGACACATATAGGACGCTGTGTAGACATGACACATGTAGGACGTTGTGTGGACATGACACATGTAGGACGCTGTGTGGATATGACACATGTAGGTTACTGTGTGGACATGACACATGTAGGACGCTGTGTGGACATGATACATGTAGGACGCTGTGTGGACATGAAACATGTAGGACGCTGTGTGGACATGACACATGTAGGACGCTGTGTGGACATGACACATGTAGGACGCTGTGTGGACATGACACATGTAGGTTACTGTGTGGACATGACACATGTAGGACGTTGTGTGGACATGACACATATAGGACGCTGTGTGGACATGACACATGTAGTTACTGTGTGGAGATGACACATGTAGGACAATGTGTGGACATGACACATGTAGGACGCTGTGTGGACATGACACATGTAGGACGCTGTGTGGACGTGACACATTTAGGACACTGTGTGGACATGACACATGTAGGACACTGTGTGGACACGACACATGTAGGACACTGTGGACATGACACATGTAGGACGCTGTGTGGACATGACACATGTAGGACGCTTTGTGGACATGACACATGTAGGACACTGTGTGGACATGACACATGTAGGACGCTGTGTGGACATGACACATGTAGGACGCTGTGTGGACATGACACATGTAGGACACTGTGTGGACATGAAACTTGTAGAACGCTGTGTTGACATGACGCATGTAGGACGCTGTGTGGACACGACACATGTAGGACACTGTGGACATGACACATGTAGGACGCTGTGTGGACATGACACATGTAGGACGCTTTGTGGACATGACACATGTAGGACACTGTGTGGACATGACACATGTAGGACGCTGTGTGGACATGACACATGTAGGACGCTGTGTGGACATGACACATGTAGGACACTGTGTGGACATAACACATGTAGGATGCTTTGTGGATATGACACATGTAGGACGCTGTGGACATGACACATGTAGGACACTGTGTGGACATGAAACTTGTAGAACGCTGTGTTGACATGACGCATGTAGGACGCTGTGTGGACATGACACATGTAGGACGCTGTGTGGACATGACACATGTAGGTTACTGTGTGGACAAGACACATGTAGGACACTGACACTGTGTGGACATGACACATGTAGGACACTGTGTGGACATGACACATATAGGACATTGTGTGGACATGACACATGTAGGACGCTGTGTGGACATGAAACATGTAGGACGCTGTGTGGACATGAAACATGTAGGTTGCTGTGTGGACATGACACATGTAGGACGCTGTAGACATGACACATGTAGGTTACTGTGTGGACATGACACATGTAGGACACTGACACTGTGTGGACATGACACATGTAGAACACTGTGTGGACATGACACATATAGGACACTGTGTGGACATGACACATGTAGGACGCTGTGTGGACATGAAACATGTAGGACGCTGTGTGGACATGAAACATATAGGACACTGTGTGGACATGACACATGTAGGAAGCTGTGTGGACATGACACATGTAGGACGCTGTGTGGATATGACACATGTAGAACACTGTGTGGACATGACACATGTAGGACGCTTTGTGGGCATGACACATGTAGGACACTGTGTGGACATGACACATGTAGGATGATGTGTGGACATGACACATGTAGGACGCTGTGGACTTGACACATGTAGGACGCTGTGTGGACATGAAACATGTAGGACACTGTGTGGACATGACACATGTAGGACGCTGTGTGGACATGACACATGTAGGACGCTGTGTGGACATGACACATGTAGGACGCTTTGGACATGACACATGTAGGTTACTGTGTGGACATGACACATGTAGGACGCTTTGTAGACATGACACATGTAGGACGCTGTGTGGACATGAAACATGTAGGACGCTGTGTGGACATGACACATGTAGGACGCTGTGTGGACATGACACATGTAAGACGCTTTGGACATGACACATGTAGGTTACTGTGTGGACCTGACACATGTAGGACACTGACACTGTGTGGACATGACACATGTAGGACGCTGTGTAGACATGACACATGTAGGACGTTGTGTGGACATGACACATGTAGGACGCTGTGTGGATATGACACATGTAGGTTACTGTGTGGACATGACACATGTAGGACACTGACACTGTGTGGACATGACACATGTAGGACAATGTGTGGACATGACACATGTAGGACGCTGTGTGGACATGACACATGTTGGACACTGTGTGGACGTGACACATTTAGGACACTGTGTGGACATGACACATGTAGGACACTGTGTGGACACGACACATGTAGGACACTGTGGACATGACACATGTAGGACGCTGTGTGGACATGACACATGTAGGACGCTTTGTGGACATGACACATGTAGGACACTGTGTGGACATGACACATGTAGGACGCTGTGTGGACATGACTCATGTAGGACGCTGTGTGGACATGACACATGTAGGACACTGTGTGGACATAACACATGTAGGATGCTTTGTGGATATGACACATGTAGGACGCTGTGGACATGACACATGTAGGACACTGTGTGGACATGAAACTTGTAGAACGCTGTGTTGACATGACGCATGTAGAACGCTGTGTGGACATGACACATGTAGGACACTGACACTGTGTGGACATGACACATGTATGACACTGTGTGGACATGACACATATAGGACATTGTGTGGACATGACACATGTAGGACGCTGTGTGGACATGAAACATGTAGGACGCTGTGTGGACATGAAACATGTAGGACGCTGTGTGGACATGACACATGTAGGACGCTGTAGACATGACACATGTAGGTAACTGTGTGGACATGACACATGTAGGACACTGACACTGTGTGGACATGACACATGTAGAACACTGTGTGGACATGACACATATAGGACACTGTGTGGACATGACACATGTAGGACGCTGTGTGGACATGAAACATGTAGGACGCTGTTTGGACATGAAACATGTAGGACGCTGTGTGGACATGGCACATGTAGGACGCTGTAGACATGACACATGTAGGTTACTGTGTGGACATGACACATGTAGGACACTGACACTGTGTGGACATGACACATGTAGGACACTGTGTGGACATGACACATGTAGGTTACTGTGTGGACATGACACATGTAGGACGCTGTGTGGACTTGACACATGTAGGACACTGTGGACTAGACACATGTCGGACGCTGTGGGGACATGACACATGTAGGACACTGTGTGGACATGACACATATAGGACGCTGTGTGGACATGACACATGTAGGACGCTGTGTGGACATGACACATGTAGAACACTGTGGACATGACACATGTAGGACGCTTTGTAGACATGACACATGTAGGACGCTGTGTGGACATGACACATGTAGGACGCTGTGTGGACATGACACATGTAGGACGCTGTGTGGACATGACACATGTAGGTTACTGTGTGGACATGACACATGTAGGACGCTGTGGACATGACACATGTAGGTTATTGTGTGGACATGACACATGTAGGACACTGACACTGTGTGGACATGACACATGTAGGACACTGTGTGGACATGACACATGTAGGACGCTGTGTGGACATGACACATGTAGGACGCTGTGTGGACATGAAACATGTAGGACGCTGTGTGGACATGAAACATGTAGGACGCTGTGTGGACATGACACTTGTAGGACGCTGTAGACATGACACATGTAGGTTACTGTGTGGACATGACACATGTAGGACACTGACACTGTGTGGACATGACACTTGTAGGACGCTGTGTGGAAATGAAACATGTAGGACGCTGTGTGGACATGACACATGTAGGACGCTGTAGACATGACACATGTAGGTTACTGTGTGGACATGACACATGTAGGACACTGTGGACTAGACACAACACTGTGGGGACATGACACATGTAGGACGCTGTGTGGACATGACACATGTAGGACGCTGTGTGGACATGACACATATAGGACGCTGTGTAGACATGACACATGTAGGACGTTGTGTGGACATGACACCTGTAGGACGCTGTGTGGATATGACACATGTAGGTTACTGTGTGGACATGACACATGTAGGACGCTGTGTGGACATGATACATGTAGGACGCTGTGTGGACATGAAACATGTAGGACGCTGTGTGGACATGACACATGTAGGACGCTGTGTGGACATGACACATGTAGGACGCTGTGTGGACATGACACATGTAGGTTACTGTGTGGACATGACACATGTAGGACGCTGTGTGGACATGACACATGTAGGACGCTGTGTGGACATGACACATGTAGGTTACTGTGTGGACATGACACATGTAGGACGTTGTGTGGACATGACACATATAGGACGCTGTGTGGATGACACATGTAGTTACTGTGTGGAGATGACACATGTAGGACAATGTGTGGACATGACACATGTAGGACGCTGTGTGGACATGACACATGTAGGACGCTGTGTGGACGTGACACATTTAGGACACTGTGTGGACATGACACATGTAGGACACTGTGTGGACACGACACATGTAGGACACTGGACATGACACATGTAGGACGCTGTGTGGACATGACACATGTAGGACGCTTTGTGGACATGACACATGTAGGACACTGTGTGGACATGACACATGTAGGACGCTGTGTGGACATGACACATGTAGGACGCTGTGTGGACATGACACATGTAAGTTACTGTGTGGACATGACACATGTAGGACGCTGTGGACATGACACATGTAGGTTATTGTGTGGACATGACACATGTAGGACACTGACACTGTGTGGACATGACACATGTAGGACACTGTGTGGACATGACACATGTAGGACGCTGTGTGGACATGACACATGTAGGACGCTGTGTGGACATGAAACATGTAGAACGCTGTGTGGACATGAAACATGTAGGACGCTGTGTGGACATGACACTTGTAGGACGCTGTAGACATGACACATGTAGGTTACTGTGTGGACATGACACATGTAGGACACTGACACTGTGTGGACATGACACTTGTAGGACGCTGTGTGGAAATGAAACATGTAGGACGCTGTGTGGACATGACACATGTAGGACGCTGTATACATGACACATGTAGGTTACTGTGTGGACATGACACATGTAGGACACTGACACTGTGTGGACATGACACATGTAGGACACTGTGTGGACATGACACATGTAGGACACTGTGTGGACATGACACATGTAGGACGCTGTGTGGACATGACACATGTAGGACGCTGTGTGTACATGACACATGTAGGACGCTGTGTGGACTTGACACATGTAGGACGCTGTGGACTAGACACATGTAGGACGCTGTGGGGACATGACACATGTAGGACGCTGTGTGGACATGACACATGTAGGAAGCTGTGTGGACATGACACATGTAGGACGCTGTGTGGATATGACACATGTAGAACACTGTGTGGACATGACACATGTAGGACGCTTTGTGGGCATTACACATGTAGGACACTGTGTGGACATGAAACTTGTAGAACGCTGTGTTGACATGACGCATGTAGAACGCTGTGTGGACATGACACATGTAGGACACTGACACTGTGTGGACATGACACATGTAGGACACTGTGTGGACATGACACATATAGGACATTGTGTGGACATGACACATGTAGGACGCTGTGTGGACATGAAACATGTAGGACGCTGTGTGGACATGAAACATGTAGGACGCTGTGTGGACATGACACATGTAGGACGCTGTAGACATGACACATGTAGGTAACTGTGTGGACATGACACATGTAGGACACTGACACTGTGTGGACATGACACATGTAGAACACTGTGTGGACATGACACATATAGGACGCTGTGTGGACATGACACATGTAGGACGCTGTGTGGACATGAAACATGTAGGACGCTGTTTGGACATGAAACATGTAGGACGCTGTGTGGACATGGCACATGTAGGACGCTGTAGACATGACACATGTAGGTTACTGTGTGGACATGACACATGTAGGACACTGACACTGTGTGGACATGACACATGTAGGACACTGTGTGGACATGACACATGTAGGTTACTGTGTGGACATGACACATGTAGGACGCTGTGTGGACTTGACACATGTAGGACACTGTGGACTAGACACATGTCGGACGCTGTGTGGACATGACACATGTAGGACACTGTGTGGACATGACACATATAGGACGATGTGTGGACATGACACATGTAGGACGCTGTGTGGACATGACACATGTAGAACACTGTGGACATGACACATGTAGGACGCTTTGTGGACATGACACATGTAGGACGCTGTGTGGACATGACACATGTAGGACGCTGTGTGGACATGACACATGTAGGACGCTGTGTGGACATGACACATGTAGGTTACTGTGTGGACATGACACATGTAGGACGCTTTGGACATGACACATGTAGGTTATTGTGTGGACATGACACATGTAGGACACTGTGTGGACATGACACATGTAGGACGCTGTGTGGACATGACACATGTAGGACGCTGTGTGGACATGAAACATGTAGGACGCTGTGTGGACATGAATCATGTAGGACGCTGTGTGGACATGACACTTGTAGGACGCTGTAGACATGACACATGTAGGTTACTGTGTGGACATGACACATGTAGGACACTGTGGACTAGACACAACACTGTGGGGACATGACACATGTAGGACGCTGTGTGGACATGACACATGTAGGACGCTGTGTGGACATGACACATATAGGACGCTGTGTAGACATGACACATGTAGGACGTTGTGTGGACATGACACATGTAGGACGCTGTGTGGATATGACACATGTAGGTTACTGTGTGGACATGACACATGTAGGACGCTGTGTGGACATGATACATGTAGGACGCTGTGTGGACATGAAACATGTAGGACGCTGTGTGGACATGACACATGTAGGACGCTGTGTGGACATGACACATGTAGGACGCTGTGTGGACATGACACATGTAGGTTACTGTGTGGACATGACACATGTAGGACGTTGTGTGGACATGACACATGTAGGACGCTGTGTGGACATGACACATGTAGGACGCTGTGTGGACGTGACACATTTAGGACACTGTGTGGACATGACACATGTAGGACACTGTGTGGACACGACACATGTAGGACACTGTGGACATGACACATGTAGGACGCTGTGTGGACATGACACATGTAGGACGCTTTGTGGACATGACACATGTAGGACACTGTGTGGACATGACACATGTAGGACGCTGTGTGGACATGACACATGTAGGACGCTGTGTGGACATGACACATGTAGGACACTGTGTGGACATGAAACTTGTAGAACGCTGTGTTGACATGACGCATGTAGGACGCTGTGTGGACACGACACATGTAGGACACTGTGGACATGACACATGTAGGACGCTGTGTGGACATGACACATGTAGGACGCTTTGTGGACATGACACATGTAGGACACTGTGTGGACATGACACATGTAGGACGCTGTGTGGACATGACACATGTAGGACGCTGTGTGGACATGACACATGTAGGACACTGTGTGGACATAACACATGTAGGATGCTTTGTGGATATGACACATGTAGGACGCTGTGGACATGACACATGTAGGACACTGTGTGGACATGAAACTTGTAGAACGCTGTGTTGACATGACGCATGTAGGACGCTGTGTGGACATGACACATGTAGGACGCTGTGTGGACATGACACATGTAGGTTACTGTGTGGACAAGACACATGTAGGACACTGACACTGTGTGGACATGACACATGTAGGACACTGTGTGGACATGACACATATAGGACATTGTGTGGACATGACACATGTAGGACGCTGTGTGGACATGAAACATGTAGGATGCTGTGTGGACATGAAACATGTAGGTTGCTGTGTGGACATGACACATGTAGGACGCTGTAGACATGACACATGTAGGTTACTGTGTGGACATGACACATGTAGGACACTGACACTGTGTGGACATGACACATGTAGAACACTGTGTGGACATGACACATATAGGACACTGTGTGGACATGACACATGTAGGACGCTGTGTGGACATGAAACATGTAGGACGCTGTGTGGACATGAAACATATAGGACACTGTGTGGACATGACACATGTAGGAAGCTGTGTGGACATGACACATGTAGGACGCTGTGTGGATATGACACATGTAGAACACTGTGTGGACATGACACATGTAGGACGCTTTGTGGGCATGACACATGTAGGACACTGTGTGGACATGACACATGTAGGATGATGTGTGGACATGACACATGTAGGACGCTGTGGACTTGACACATGTAGGACGCTGTGTGGACATGAAACATGTAGGACACTGTGTGGACATGACACATGTAGGACGCTGTGTGGACATGACACATGTAGGACGCTGTGTGGACATGACACATGTAGGACGCTTTGGACATGACACATGTAGGTTACTGTGTGGACATGACACATGTAGGACGCTTTGTAGACATGACACATGTAGGACGCTGTGTGGACATGAAACATGTAGGACGCTGTGTGGACATGACACATGTAGGACGCTGTGTGGACATGACACATGTAGGACGCTGTGTGGACATGACACATGTAAGACGCTTTGGACATGACACATGTAGGTTACTGTGTGGACCTGACACATGTAGGACACTGACACTGTGTGGACATGACACATGTAGGACACTGTGTAGACATGACACATGTAGGACGTTGTGTGGACATGACACATGTAGGACGCTGTGTGGATATGACACATGTAGGTTACTGTGTGGACATGACACATGTAGGACACTGACACTGTGTGGACATGACACATGTAGGACAATGTGTGGACATGACACATGTAGGACGCTGTGTGGACATGACACATGTTGGACACTGTGTGGACGTGACACATTTAGGACACTGTGTGGACATGACACATGTAGGACACTGTGTGGACACGACACATGTAGGACACTGTGGACATGACACATGTAGGACGCTGTGTGGACATGACACATGTAGGACGCTTTGTGGACATGACACATGTAGGACACTGTGTGGACATGACACATGTAGGACGCTGTGTGGACATGACTCATGTAGGACGCTGTGTGGACATGACACATGTAGGACACTGTGTGGACATAACACATGTAGGATGCTTTGTGGATATGACACATGTAGGACGCTGTGGACATGACACATGTAGGACACTGTGTGGACATGAAACTTGTAGAACGCTGTGTTGACATGACGCATGTAGGACACTGACACTGTGTGGACATGACACATGTATGACACTGTGTGGACATGACACATATAGGACATTGTGTGGACATGACACATGTAGGACGCTGTGTGGACATGAAACATGTAGGACGCTGTGTGGACATGAAACATGTAGGACGCTGTGTGGACATGACACATGTAGGACGCTGTAGACATGACACATGTAGGTAACTGTGTGGACATGACACATGTAGGACACTGACACTGTGTGGACATGACACATGTAGAACACTGTGTGGACATGACACATATAGGACACTGTGTGGACATGACACATGTAGGACGCTGTGTGGACATGAAACATGTAGGACGCTGTTTGGACATGAAACATGTAGGACGCTGTGTGGACATGGCACATGTAGGACGCTGTAGACATGACACATGTAGGTTACTGTGTGGACATGACACATGTAGGACACTGACACTGTGTGGACATGACACATGTAGGACACTGTGTGGACATGACACATGTAGGTTACTGTGTGGACATGACACATGTAGGACGCTGTGTGGACTTGACACATGTAGGACACTGTGGACTAGACACATGTCGGACGCTGTGGGGACATGACACATGTAGGACACTGTGTGGACATGACACATATAGGACGCTGTGTGGACATGACACATGTAGGACGCTGTGTGGACATGACACATGTAGAACACTGTGGACATGACACATGTAGGACGCTTTGTAGACATGACACATGTAGGACGCTGTGTGGACATGACACATGTAGGACGCTGTGTGGACATGACACATGTAGGACGCTGTGTGGACATGACACATGTAGGTTACTGTGTGGACATGACACATGTAGGACGCTGTGGACATGACACATGTAGGTTATTGTGTGGACATGACACATGTAGGACACTGACACTGTGTGGACATGACACATGTAGGACACTGTGTGGACATGACACATGTAGGACGCTGTGTGGACATGACACATGTAGGACGCTGTGTGGACATGAAACATGTAGGACGCTGTGTGGACATGAAACATGTAGGACGCTGTGTGGACATGACACTTGTAGGACGCTGTAGACATGACACATGTAGGTTACTGTGTGGACATGACACATGTAGGACACTGACACTGTGTGGACATGACACTTGTAGGACGCTGTGTGGAAATGAAACATGTAGGACGCTGTGTGGACATGACACATGTAGGACGCTGTAGACATGACACATGTAGGTTACTGTGTGGACATGACACATGTAGGACACTGTGGACTAGACACAACACTGTGGGGACATGACACATGTAGGACGCTGTGTGGACATGACACATGTAGGACGCTGTGTGGACATGACACATATAGGACGCTGTGTAGACATGACACATGTAGGACGTTGTGTGGACATGACACCTGTAGGACGCTGTGTGGATATGACACATGTAGGTTACTGTGTGGACATGACACATGTAGGACGCTGTGTGGACATGATACATGTAGGACGCTGTGTGGACATGAAACATGTAGGACGCTGTGTGGACATGACACATGTAGGACGCTGTGTGGACATGACACATGTAGGACGCTGTGTGGACATGACACATGTAGGTTACTGTGTGGACATGACACATGTAGGACGTTGTGTGGACATGACACATATAGGACGCTGTGTGGATGACACATGTAGTTACTGTGTGGAGATGACACATGTAGGACAATGTGTGGACATGACACATGTAGGACGCTGTGTGGACATGACACATGTAGGACGCTGTGTGGACGTGACACATTTAGGACACTGTGTGGACATGACACATGTAGGACACTGTGTGGACACGACACATGTAGGACACTGGACATGACACATGTAGGACGCTGTGTGGACATGACACATGTAGGACGCTTTGTGGACATGACACATGTAGGACACTGTGTGGACATGACACATGTAGGACGCTGTGTGGACATGACACATGTAGGACGCTGTGTGGACATGACACATGTAGGACACTGTGTGGACATAACACATGTAGGATGCTTTGTGGATATGACACATGTAGGACGCTGTGGACATGACACATGTAGGACACTGTGTGGACATGAAACTTGTAGAACGCTGTGTTGACATGACGCATGTAGGACGCTGTGTGGACATGACACATGTAGGACGCTGTGTGGACATGACACATGTAGGTTACTGTGTGGACATGACACATGTAGGACACTGACACTGTGTGGACATGACACATGTAGGACACTGTGTGGACATGACACATATAGGACATTGTGTGGACATGACACATGTAGGACGCTGTGTGGACATGAAACATGTAGGACGCTGTGTGGACATGAAACATGTAGGTTGCTGTGTGGACATGACACATGTAGGACGCTGTAGACATGACACATGTAGGTTACTGTGTGGACATGACACATGTAGGACACTGACACTGTGTGGACATGACACATGTAGAACACTGTGTGGACATGACACATATAGGACACTGTGTGGACATGACACATGTAGGACGCTGTGTGGACATGAAACATGTAGGACGCTGTGTGGACATGAAACATGTAGGACGCTGTGTGGACATGGCACATGTAGGACGCTGTAGACATGACACATGTAGGTTACTGTGTGGACATGACACATGTAGGACACTGACACTGTGTGAACATGACACATGTAGGACACTGTGTGGACATGACACATGTAGGTTACTGTGTGGACATGACACATGTAGGACGCTGTGTGGACTTGACACATGTAGGACACTGTGGACTAGACACATGTCGGACGCTGTGGGGACATGACACATGTAGGACACTGTGTGGACATGACACATGTAGGACGCTGTGTGGACATGACACATGTAGGACACTGTGTGGACATGACACATGTAGAACACTGTGGACATGACACATGTAGGACGCTTTGTGGGCATGACACATGTAGGACACTGTGTGGACATGACACATGTAGGACGCTGTGTGGACATGACACATGTAGGACGCTGTGTGGACATGACACATGTAGGACGCTGTGTGGACATGACACATGTAGGTTACTGTGTGGACATGACACATGTAGGACGCTGTGGACATGACACATGTAGGTTATTGTGTGGACATGACACATGTAGGACACTGACACTGTGTGGACATGACACATGTAGGACACTGTGTGGACATGACACATGTAGGACGCTGTGTGGACATGACACATGTAGGACGCTGTGTGGACATGAAACATGTAGAACGCTGTGTGGACATGAAACATGTAGGACGCTGTGTGGACATGACACTTGTAGGACGCTGTAGACATGACACATGTAGGTTACTGTGTGGACATGACACATGTAGGACACTGACACTGTGTGGACATGACACTTGTAGGACGCTGTGTGGAAATGAAACATGTAGGACGCTGTGTGGACATGACACATGTAGGACGCTGTATACATGACACATGTAGGTTACTGTGTGGACATGACACATGTAGGACACTGACACTGTGTGGACATGACACATGTAGGACACTGTGTGGACATGACACATGTAGGACACTGTGTGGACATGACACATGTAGGACGCTGTGTGTACATGACACATGTAGGACGCTGTGTGGACTTGACACATGTAGGACACTGTGGACTAGACACATGTAGGACGCTGTGGGGACATGACACATGTAGGACGCTGTGTGGACATGACACATGTAGGAAGCTGTGTGGACATGACACATGTAGGACGCTGTGTGGATATGACACATGTAGAACACTGTGTGGACATGACACATGTAGGACGCTTTGTGGGCATTACACATGTAGGACACTGTGTGGACATGAAACTTGTAGAACGCTGTGTTGACATGACGCATGTAGAACGCTGTGTGGACATGACACATGTAGGACACTGACACTGTGTGGACATGACACATGTAGGACACTGTGTGGACATGACACATATAGGACATTGTGTGGACATGACACATGTAGGACGCTGTGTGGACATGAAACATGTAGGACGCTGTGTGGACATGAAACATGTAGGACGCTGTGTGGACATGACACATGTAGGACGCTGTAGACATGACACATGTAGGTAACTGTGTGGACATGACACATGTAGGACACTGACACTGTGTGGACATGACACATGTAGAACACTGTGTGGACATGACACATATAGGACACTGTGTGGACATGACACATGTAGGACGCTGTGTGGACATGAAACATGTAGGACGCTGTTTGGACATGAAACATGTAGGACGCTGTGTGGACATGGCACATGTAGGACGCTGTAGACATGACACATGTAGGTTACTGTGTGGACATGACACATGTAGGACACTGACACTGTGTGGACATGACACATGTAGGACACTGTGTGGACATGACACATGTAGGTTACTGTGTGGACATGACACATGTAGGACGCTGTGTGGACTTGACACATGTAGGACACTGTGGACTAGACACATGTCGGACGCTGTGGGGACATGACACATGTAGGACACTGTGTGGACATGACACATATAGGACGCTGTGTGGACATGACACATGTAGGACGCTGTGTGGACATGACACATGTAGAACACTGTGGACATGACACATGTAGGACGCTTTGTGGACATGACACATGTAGGACGCTGTGTGGACATGACACATGTAGGACGCTGTGTGGACATGACACTTGTAGGACGCTGTAGACATGACACATGTAGGTTACTGTGTGGACATGACACATGTAGGACACTGACACTGTGTGGACATGACACTTGTAGGACGCTGTGTGGAAATGAAACATGTAGGACGCTGTGTGGACATGACACATGTAGGACGCTGTATACATGACACATGTAGGTTACTGTGTGGACATGACACATGTAGGACACTGACACTGTGTGGACATGACACATGTAGGACACTGTGTGGACATGACACATGTAGGACACTGTGTGGACATGACACATGTAGGACGCTGTGTGGACTTGACACATGTAGGACACCGTGGACTAGACACATGTAGGACGCTGTGGGGACATGACACATGTAGGACGCTGTGTGGACATGACACATGTAGGAAGCTGTGTGGACATGACACATGTAGGACGCTGTGTGGATATGACACATGTAGAACACTGTGTGGACATGACACATGTAGGACGCTTTGTGGGCATTACACATGTAGGACACTGTGTGGACATGAAACTTGTAGAACGCTGTGTTGACATGACGCATGTATAACGCTGTGTGGACATGACACATGTAGGACACTGACACTGTGTGGACATGACACATGTAGGACACTGTGTGGACATGACACATATAGGACATTGTGTGGACATGACACATGTAGGACGCTGTGTGGACATGAAACATGTAGGACGCTGTGTGGACATGAAACATGTAGGACGCTGTGTGGACATGACACATGTAGGACGCTGTAGACATGACACATGTAGGTAACTGTGTGGACATGACACATGTAGGACACTGACACTGTGTGGACATGACACATGTAGAACACTGTGTGGACATGACACATATAGGACACTGTGTTGACATGACACATGTAGGACGCTGTGTGGACATGAAACATGTAGGACGCTGTTTGGACATGAAACATGTAGGACGCTGTGTGGACATGGCACATGTAGGACGCTGTAGACATGACACATGTAGGTTACTGTGTGGACATGACACATGTAGGACACTGACACTGTGTGGACATGACACATGTAGGACACTGTGTGGACATGACACATGTAGGTTACTGTGTGGACATGACACATGTAGGACGCTGTGTGGACTTGACACATGTAGGACACTGTGGACTAGACACATGTCGGACGCTGTGGGGACATGACACATGTAGGACACTGTGTAGACATGACACATATAGGACGCTGTGTGGACATGACACATGTAGGACGCTGTGTGGACATGACACATGTAGAACACTGTGGACATGACACATGTAGGACGCTTTGTGGACATGACACATGTAGGACGCTGTGTGGACATGACACATGTAGGATGCTGTGTGGACATGACACATGTAGGACGCTGTGTGGACATGACACATGTAGGTTACTGTGTGGACATGACACATGTAGGACGCTGTGGACATGACACATGTAGGTTATTGTGTGGACATGACACATGTAGGACACTGTGTGGACATGACACATGTAGGACGCTGTGTGGACATGACACATGTAGGACGCTGTGTGGACATGAAACATGTAGGACGCTGTGTGGACATGAAACATGTAGGACGCTGTGTGGACATGACACTTGTAGGACGCTGTAGACATGACACATGTAGGTTACTGTGTGGACATGACACATGTAGGACACTGAAACTGTGTGGACATGACACTTGTAGGACGCTGTGTGGAAATGAAACATGTAGGACGCTGTGTGGACATGACACATGTAGGACGCTGTAGACATGACACATGTAGGTTACTGTGTGGACATGACACATGTAGGACACTGTGGACTAGACACAACACTGTGGGGACATGACACATGTAGGACGCTGTGTGGACATGACACATGTAGGACGCTGTGTGGACATGACACATATAGGACGCTGTGTAGACATGACACATGTAGGACGTTGTGTGGACATGACACATGTAGGACGCTGTGTGGATATGACACATGTAGGTTACTGTGTGGACATGACACATGTAGGACGCTGTGTGGACATGATACATGTAGGACGCTGTGTGGACATGAAACATGTAGGACGCTGTGTGGACATGACACATGTAGGACGCTGTGTGGACATGACACATGTAGGACGCTGTGTGGACATGACACATGTAGGTTACTGTGTGGACATGACACATGTAGGACGTTGTGTGGACATGACACATATAGGACGCTGTGTGGATGACACATGTAGTTACTGTGTGGAGATGACACATGTAGGACACTGACACTGTGTGGACATGACACATGTAGGACAATGTGTGGACATGACACTTGTAGGACGCTGTGTGGACATGACACATGTAGGACGCTGTGTGGACGTGACACATTTAGGACACTGTGTGGACATGAAACATGTAGGACACTGTGTGGACACGACACATGTAGGACACTGTGGACATGACACATGTAGGACGCTGTGTGGACATGACACATGTAGGACGCTTTGTGGACATGACACATGTAGGACACTGTGTGGACATGACACATGTAGGACGCTGTGTGGACATGACACATGTAGGACGCTGTGTGGACATGACACATGTAGGACACTGTGTGGACATGAAACTTGTAGAACGCTGTGTTGACATGACGCATGTAGGACGCTGTGTGGACATGACACATGTAGGACGCTGTGTGGACATGACACATGTAGGTTACTGTGTGGACATGACACATGTAGGACACTGACACTGTGTGGACATGACACATGTAGGACACTGTGTGGACATGACACATATAGGACATTGTGTGGACATGACACATGTAGGACGCTGTGTGGACATGAAACATGTAGGACGCTGTTTGGACATGAAACATGTAGGTTGCTGTGTGGACATGACACATGTAGGACGCTGTAGACATGACACATGTAGGTTACTGTGTGGACATGACACATGTAGGACACTGACACTGTGTGGACATGACACATGTAGAACACTGTGTGGACATGACACATATAGGACACTGTGTGGACATGACACATGTAGGACGCTGTGTGGACATGAAACATGTAGGACGCTGTGTGGACATGAAACATGTAGGACGCTGTGTGGACATGGCACATGTAGGACGCTGTAGACATGACACATGTAGGTTACTGTGTGGACATGACACATGTAGGACACTGACACTGTGTGGACATGACACATGTAGGACACTGTGTGGACATGACACATGTAGGTTACTGTGTGGACATGACACATGTAGGACGCTGTGTGGACTTGACACATGTAGGACACTGTGGACTAGACACATGTCGGACGCTGTGGGGACATGACACATGTAGGACACTGTGTGGACATGACACATGTAGGACGCTGTGTGGACATGACACATGTAGGACGCTGTGTGGACATGACACATGTAGAACACTGTGGACATGACACATGTAGGACGCTTTGTGGGCATGACACATGTAGGACACTGTGTGGACATGACACATGTAGGACGCTTTGTGGGCATGACACATGTAGGACACTGTGTGGACATGACACATGTAGGACGCTGTGTGGACATGACACATGTAGGACGCTGTGTGGACATGACACATGTAGGTTACTGTGTGGACATGACACATGTAGGACGCTGTGGACATGACACATGTAGGTTATTGTGTGGACATGACACATGTAGGACACTGACACTGTGTGGACATGACACATGTAGGACACTGTGTGGACATGACACATGTAGGACGCTGTGTGGACATGACACATGTAGGACGCTGTGTGGACATGAAACATGTAGAACGCTGTGTGGACATGAAACATGTAGGACGCTGTGTGGACATGACACTTGTAGGACGCTGTAGACATGACACATGTAGGTTACTGTGTGGACATGACACATGTAGGACACTGACACTGTGTGGACATGACACTTGTAGGACGCTGTGTGGAAATGAAACATGTAGGACGCTGTGTGGACATGACACATGTAGGACGCTGTATACATGACACATGTAGGTTACTGTGTGGACATGACACATGTAGGACACTGACACTGTGTGGACATGACACATGTAGGACACTGTGTGGACATGACACATGTAGGACACTGTGTGGACATGACACATGTAGGACGCTGTGTGTACATGACACATGTAGGACGCTGTGTGGACTTGACACATGTAGGACACTGTGGACTAGACACATGTAGGACGCTGTGGGGACATGGCACATGTAGGACGCTGTGTGGACATGACACATGTAGGAAGCTGTGTGGACATGACACATGTAGGACGCTGTGTGGATATGACACATGTAGAACACTGTGTGGACATGACACATGTAGGACGCTTTGTGGGCATGACACATGTAGGACACTGTGTGGACATGACACATGTAGGATGATGTGTGGACATGACACATGTAGGACGCTGTGGACTTGACACATGTAGGACGCTGTGTGGACATGAAACATGTAGGACACTGTGTGGACATGACACATGTAGGACGCTGTGTGGACATGACACATGTAGGACGCTGTGTGGACATGACACATGTAGGACGCTTTGGACATGACACATGTAGGTTACTGTGTGGACATGACACATGTAGGACGCTTTGTAGACATGACACATGTAGGACGCTGTGTGGACATGAAACATGTAGGACGCTGTGTGGACATGACACATGTAGGACGCTGTGTGGACATGACACATGTAGGACGCTGTGTGGACATGACACATGTAGGACGCTTTGGACATGACACATTTAGGTTACTGTGTGGACCTGACACATGTAGGACACTGACACTGTGTGGACATGACACATGTAGGACGCTGTGTAGACATGACACATGTAGGACGTTGTGTGGACATGACACATGTAGGACGCTGTGTGGATATGACACATGTAGGTTACTGTGTGGACATGACACATGTAGGACACTGACACTGTGTGGACATGACACATGTAGGACAATGTGTGGACATGACACATGTAGGACGCTGTGTGGACATGACACATGTTGGACACTGTGTGGACGTGACACATTTAGGACACTGTGTGGACATGACACATGTAGGACACTGTGTGGACACGACACATGTAGGACACTGTGGACATGACACATGTAGGACGCTGTGTGGACATGACACATGTAGGACGCTTTGTGGACATGACACATGTAGGACACTGTGTGGACATGACACATGTAGGACGCTTTGTGGGCATGACACATGTAGGACACTGTGTGGACATGACACATGTAGGATGATGTGTGGACATGACACATGTAGGACGCTGTGGACTTGACACATGTAGGACGCTGTGTGGACATGAAACATGTAGGACGCTGTGTGGACATGACACATGTAGAACACTGTGGACATGACACATGTAGGACGCTTTGTGGGCATGACACATGTAGGACACTGTGTGGACATGACACATGTAGGACGCTTTGTGGGCATGACACATGTAGGACACTGTGTGGACATGACACATGTAGGACGCTGTGTGGACATGACACATGTAGGACGCTGTGTGGACATGACACATGTAGGTTACTGTGTGGACATGACACATGTAGGACGCTGTGGACATGACACATGTAGGTTATTGTGTGGACATGACACATGTAGGACACTGACACTGTGTGGACATGACACATGTAGGACACTGTGTGGACATGACACATGTAGGACGCTGTGTGGACATGACACATGTAGGACGCTGTGTGGACATGAAACATGTAGAACGCTGTGTGGACATGAAACATGTAGGACGCTGTGTGGACATGACACTTGTAGGACGCTGTAGACATGACACATGTAGGTTACTGTGTGGACATGACACATGTAGGACACTGACACTGTGTGGACATGACACTTGTAGGACGCTGTGTGGAAATGAAACATGTAGGACGCTGTGTGGACATGACACATGTAGGACGCTGTATACATGACACATGTAGGTTACTGTGTGGACATGACACATGTAGGACACTGACACTGTGTGGACATGACACATGTAGGACACTGTGTGGACATGACACATGTAGGACACTGTGTGGACATGACACATGTAGGACGCTGTGTGTACATGACACATGTAGGACGCTGTGTGGACTTGACACATGTAGGACACTGTGGACTAGACACATGTAGGACGCTGTGGGGACATGGCACATGTAGGACGCTGTGTGGACATGACACATGTAGGAAGCTGTGTGGACATGACACATGTAGGACGCTGTGTGGATATGACACATGTAGAACACTGTGTGGACATGACACATGTAGGACGCTTTGTGGGCATGACACATGTAGGACACTGTGTGGACATGACACATGTAGGATGATGTGTGGACATGACACATGTAGGACGCTGTGGACTTGACACATGTAGGACGCTGTGTGGACATGAAACATGTAGGACACTGTGTGGACATGACACATGTAGGACGCTGTGTGGACATGACACATGTAGGACGCTGTGTGGACATGACACATGTAGGACGCTTTGGACATGACACATGTAGGTTACTGTGTGGACATGACACATGTAGGACGCTTTGTAGACATGACACATGTAGGACGCTGTGTGGACATGAAACATGTAGGACGCTGTGTGGACATGACACATGTAGGACGCTGTGTGGACATGACACATGTAGGACGCTGTGTGGACATGACACATGTAGGACGCTTTGGACATGACACATTTAGGTTACTGTGTGGACCTGACACATGTAGGACACTGACACTGTGTGGACATGACACATGTAGGACGCTGTGTAGACATGACACATGTAGGACGTTGTGTGGACATGACACATGTAGGACGCTGTGTGGATATGACACATGTAGGTTACTGTGTGGACATGACACATGTAGGACACTGACACTGTGTGGACATGACACATGTAGGACAATGTGTGGACATGACACATGTAGGACGCTGTGTGGACATGACACATGTTGGACACTGTGTGGACGTGACACATTTAGGACACTGTGTGGACATGACACATGTAGGACACTGTGTGGACACGACACATGTAGGACACTGTGGACATGACACATGTAGGACGCTGTGTGGACATGACACATGTAGGACGCTTTGTGGACATGACACATGTAGGACACTGTGTGGACATGACACATGTAGGACGCTTTGTGGGCATGACACATGTAGGACACTGTGTGGACATGACACATGTAGGATGATGTGTGGACATGACACATGTAGGACGCTGTGGACTTGACACATGTAGGACGCTGTGTGGACATGAAACATGTAGGACACTGTGTGGACATAACACATGTAGGATGCTTTGTGGATATGACACATGTAGGACGCTGTGTGGACATGACACATGTAGGACACTGTGTGGACATAACACATGTAGGATGCTTTGTGGATATGACACATGTAGGACGCTGTGGACATGACACATGTAGGACACTGTGTGGACATGAAACTTGTAGAACGCTGTGTTGACATGACGCATGTAGGACGCTGTGTGGAAATGACACATGTAGGTTACTGTGTGGACATGACACATGTAGGACACTGACACTGTGTGGACATGACACATGTAGGACACTGTGTGGACATGACACATGTAGGACACTGTGTGGACATGAAACATGTAGGACGCTGTGTGGACATGAAACATGTAGGACGCTGTGTGGACATGACACATGTAGGACGCTGTAGACATGACACATGTAGGTTACTGTGTGGACATGACACATGTAGGACGCTGTGTGGACATGACACATGTAGGACACTGACACTGTGTGGACATGACACATGTAGAACACTGTGTGGACATGACACATATAGGACACTGTGTGGACATGACACATGTAGGACGCTGTGTGGACATGAAACATGTAGGACGCTGTGTGGACATGAAACATGTAGGACGCTGTGTGGACATGGCACATGTAGGACGCTGTAGACATGACACATGTAGGTTACTGTGTGGACATGACACATGTAGGACACTGACACTGTGTGGACATGACACATGTAGGACACTGTGTGGACATGACACATGTAGGTTACTGTGTGGACATGACACATGTAGGACGCTGTGTGGACTTGACACATGTAGGACACTGTGGACTAGACATGTCGGACGCTGTGGGGACATGACACATGTAGGACACTGTGTGGACATGACACATGTAGGACGCTGTGTGGACATGACACATGTAGGACGTTGTGTGGACATGACACATTTAGAACACTGTGGACATGACACATGTAGGACGCTTTGTGGGCATGACACATGTAGGACACTGTGTGGACATGACACATGTAGGACGCTGTGTGGACATGACACATGTAGGACGCTGTGTGGACATGACACATGTAGGACGCTGTGTGGACATGACACATGTAGGTTACTGTGTGGACATGACACATGTAGGACGCTGTGGACATGACACATGTAGGTTATTGTGTGGACATGACACATGTAGGACACTGACACTGTGTGGACATGACACATGTAGGACACTGTGTGGACATGACACATGTAGGACGCTGTGTGGACATGACACATGTAGGACGCTGTGTGGACATGAAACATGTAGAACGCTGTGTGGACATGAAACATGTAGGACGCTGTGTGGACATGACACTTGTAGGACGCTGTAGACATGACACATGTAGGTTACTGTGTGGACATGACACATGTAGGACACTGACACTGTGTGGACATGACACTTGTAGGACGCTGTGTGGAAATGAAACATGTAGGACGCTGTGTGGACATGACACATGTAGGACGCTGTATACATGACACATGTAGGTTACTGTGTGGACATGACACATGTAGGACACTGACACTGTGTGGACATGACACATGTAGGACACTGTGTGGACATGACACATGTAGGACACTGTGTGGACATGACACATGTAGGACGCTGTGTGTACATGACACATGTAGGACGCTGTGGACTTGACACATGTAGGACACTGTGGACTAGACACATGTAGGACGCTGTGGGGACATGACACATGTAGGACGCTGTGTGGACATGACACATGTAGGAAGCTGTGTGGACATGACACATGTAGGACGCTGTGTGGATATGACACATGTAGGATGATGTGTGGACATGACACATGTAGGACGCTTTGGACATGACACATGTAGGTTACTGTGTGGACATGACACATGTAGGACGCTTTGTAGACATGACACATGTAGGACGCTGTGTGGACATGACACATGTAGGACGCTGTGTGGACATGACACATGTAGGTTACTGTGTGGACATGACACATGTAGGACGCTGTAGACATGACACATGTAGGTTACTGTGTGGACATGACGCATGTAGGACACTGACACTGTGTGGACATTACACATGTAGGACGCTGTGTGGACATGACACATGTAGGACGCTGTGTGAACATGACACATGTAGGACGCTGTGTAGACATGACACATGTAGGACGTTGTGTGGACATGACACATATAGGACGCTGTGTGGATATGACACATGTAGGTTACTGTGTGGACATGACACATGTAGGACGCTGTGTGGACATGATACATGTAGGACGCTGTGTGGACATGAAACATGTAGGACGCTGTGTGGACATGACACATGTAGGACGCTGTGTGGACATGACACATGTAGGACGCTGTGTGGACATGACACATGTAGGTTACTGTGTGGACATGACACATGTAGGACGTTGTGTGGACATGACACATATAGGACGCTGTGTGGATGACACATGTAGTTACTGTGTGGAGATGACACATGTAGGACAATGTGTGGACATGACACATGTAGGACGCTGTGTGGACATGACACATGTAGGACAATGTGTGGACATGACACATGTAGGACGCTGTGTGGACATGACACATGTAGGACGCTGTGTGGACGTGACACATTTAGGACACTGTGTGGACATGACACATGTAGGACGCTTTGTGGACATGACACATGTAGGACGCTGTGTAGACATGACACATGTAGGACACTGTGTGGACACGACACATGTAGGACACTGTGGACATGACACATGTAGGATGCTGTGTGGACATGACACATGTAGGACGCTTTGTGGACATGACACATGTAGGACACTGTGTGGACATGACACATGTAGGACGCTGTGGACATGACACATGTAGGACACTGTGTGGACATGACACATGTAGGACGCTTTGTGGACATGACACATGTAGGACACTGTGTTGACATGACACATGTAGGACGCTGTGTGGACATGACACATGTAGGACGTTGTGTGGACATGAAACATGTAGGGCGCTGTGTTGACATGACACATGTAGGACGCTGTGTGGACATGACAAATGTAGGACCCTGTGGACATGACACATGTAGGTTACTGTGTGGACATGACACTTGTAGGACACTGACACTGTGTGGACCTGACACATGTAGGACACTGTGTGGACATGACATGTAGGACACTGACACTGTGGGGACATGACACATGTAGGACACTGTGTGGACATGACATGTAGGACACTGACACTGTGTGGACATGACACATGTAGGACGCTGTTTGGACATGAAACATGTAGGACGCTGTGTGGACATGAAACAAGTAGGACGCTGTGTCGACATGACACATGTAGGACGCTGTAGACATGACACATGTAGGTTACTGTTTGGACATGACACATGTAGGACACTGACACTGTGTGGACATTACATGTAGGACACTCTGTGGACATGACACATGTAGGACGCTTTGTGGGCATGACACATGTAGGACACTGTGTGGACATGACACATGTAGGACGCTATGTGGACATGACACATGTAGGACGCTGTGGACATGACACATGTAGGACACTGTGTGGACATGACACATGTAGGACGCTGTGTGGACATGACACATGTAGGACGCTGTGTGGACTTGACACATGTAGGACACTGTGGACTAGACACATGTAGGACGCTGTGGGGACATGACACATGTAGGACGCTGTGTGGACATGACACATGTAGGACGCTGTGTGGACATGACACATGTAGGACGCTGTGGACATGACACATGTAGGTTACTGTGTGGACATGACACATGTAGGACGTTGTGTGGACATGACACATATAGGACGCTGTGTGGACATGACACATGTAGGACGCTGTGTGGACATGACACATGTAGGACGCTGTGTGGACATGACACATGTAGGTTACTGTGTGGACATGACACATGTAGGACGTTGTGTGGACATGACACATATAGGACGCTGTGTGGATGACACATGTAGTTACTGTGTGGAGATGACACATGTAGGACAATGTGTGGACATGACACATGTAGGACGCTGTGTGGACATGACACATGTAGGACAATGTGTGGACATGACACATGTAGGACGCTGTGTGGACATGACACATGTAGGACGCTGTGTGGACGTGACACATGTAGTTACTGTGTGGAGATGACACATGTAGGACAATGTGTGGACATGACACATGTAGGACGCTGTGTGGACATGACACATGTAGGACGCTGTGTGGACATAACACATGTAGGACACTGTGTGGACATGACACATGTAGGACGCTGTGTGGACATGACACATGTAGGACGCTGTGTGGACATGACACATGTAGGACACTGTGTGGACATAACACATGTAGGATGCTTTGTGGATATGACACATGTAGGACGCTGTGGACATGACACATGTAGGACACTGTGTGGACATGAAACTTGTAGAACGCTGTGTTGACATGACGCATGTAGGACGCTGTGTGGACATGACACATGTAGGACGCTGTGTGGACATGACACATGTAGGTTACTGTGTGGACATGACACATGTAGGACACTGACACTGTGTGGACATGATACATGTAGGACACTGTGTGGACATGACACATATAGGACATTGTGTGGACATGACACATGTAGGACGCTGTGTGGACATGAAACATGTAGGACGCTGTGTGGACATGAAACATGTAGGTTGCTGTGTGGACATGACACATGTAGGACGCTGTAGACATGACACATGTAGGTCACTGTGTGGACATGACACATGTAGGACACTGACACTGTGTGGACATGACACATGTAGAACACTGTGTGGACATGACACATATAGGACACTGTGTGGACATCACACATGTAGGACGCTGTGTGGACATGAAACATGTAGGACGCTGTGTGGACATGAAACATGTAGGACGCTGTGTGGACATGGCACATGTAGGACGCTGTAGACATGACACATGTAGGTTACTGTGTGGACATGACACATGTAGGACACTGACACTGTGTGGACATGACACATGTAGGACACTGTGTGGACATGACACATGTAGGTTACTGTGTGGACATGACACATGTAGGACGCTGTGTGGACTTGACACATGTAGGACACTGTGGACTAGACACATGTCGGACGCTGTGGGGACATGACACATGTAGGACACTGTGTGGACATGACACATGTAGGACGCTGTGTGGACATGACACATGTAGGACGCTGTGTGGACATGACACATGTAGAACACTGTGGACATGACACATGTAGGACGCTTTGTGGGCATGACACATGTAGGACACTGTGTGGACATGACACATGTAGGACGCTGTGTGGACATGACACATGTAGGACGCTGTGTGGACATGACACATGTAGGACGCTGTGTGGACATGACACATGTAGGTTACTGTGTGGACATGACACATGTAGGACGCTGTGGACATGACACATGTAGGTTATTGTGTGGACATGACACATGTAGGACACTGACACTGTGTGGACATGACACATGTAGGACACTGTGTGGACATGACACATGTAGGACGCTGTGTGGACATGACACATGTAGGACGCTGTGTGGACATGAAACATGTAGAACGCTGTGTGGACATGAAACATGTAGGACGCTGTGTGGACATGACACTTGTAGGACGCTGTAGACATGACACATGTAGGTTACTGTGTGGACATGACACATGTAGGACACTGACACTGTGTGGACATGACACTTGTAGGACGCTGTGTGGAAATGAAACATGTAGGACGCTGTGTGGACATGACACATGTAGGACGCTGTATACATGACACATGTAGGTTACTGTGTGGACATGACACATGTAGGACACTGACACTGTGTGGACATGACACATGTAGGACACTGTGTGGACATGACACATGTAGGACACTGTGTGGACATGACACATGTAGGACGCTGTGTGTACATGACACATGTAGGACGCTGTGTGGACTTGACACATGTAGGACACTGTGGACTAGACACATGTAGGACGCTGTGGGGACATGACACATGTAGGACGCTGTGTGGACATGACACATGTAGGAAGCTGTGTGGACATGACACATGTAGGACGCTGTGTGGATATGACACATGTAGAACACTGTGTGGACATGACACATGTAGGACGCTTTGTGGGCATGACACATGTAGGACACTGTGTGGACATGACACATGTAGGATGATGTGTGGACATGACACATGTAGGACGCTGTGGACTTGACACATGTAGGACGCTGTGTGGACATGAAACATGTAGGACACTGTGTGGACATGACACATGTAGGACGCTGTGTGGACATGACACATGTAGGACGCTGTGTGGACATGACACATGTAGGACGCTTTGGACATGACACATGTAGGTTACTGTGTGGACATGACACATGTAGGACGCTTTGTAGACATGACACATGTAGGACGCTGTGTGGACATGAAACATGTAGGACGCTGTGTGGACATGACACATGTAGGACGCTGTGTGGACATGACACATGTAGGACGCTGTGTGGACATGACACATGTAGGACGCTTTGGACATGACACATTTAGGTTACTGTGTGGACCTGACACATGTAGGACACTGACACTGTGTGGACATGACACATGTAGGACGCTGTGTAGACATGACACATGTAGGACGTTGTGTGGACATGACACATGTAGGACGCTGTGTGGATATGACACATGTAGGTTACTGTGTGGACATGACACATGTAGGACACTGACACTGTGTGGACATGACACATGTAGGACAATGTGTGGACATGACACATGTAGGACGCTGTGTGGACATGACACATGTTGGACACTGTGTGGACGTGACACATTTAGGACACTGTGTGGACATGACACATGTAGGACACTGTGTGGACACGACACATGTAGGACACTGTGGATATGACACATGTAGAACACTGTGTGGACATGACACATGTAGGACGCTTTGTGGGCATGACACATGTTGGACACTGTGTGGACATGACACATGTAGGATGATGTGTGGACATGACACATGTAGGACGCTTTGGACATGACACATGTAGGTTACTGTGTGGACATGACACATGTAGGACGCTTTGTAGACATGACACATGTAGGACGCTGTGTGGACATGACACATGTAGGACGCTGTGTGGACATGACACATGTAGGTTACTGTGTGGACATGACACATGTAGGACGCTGTAGACATGACACATGTAGGTTACTGTGTGGACATGACGCATGTAGGACACTGACACTGTGTGGACATTACACATGTAGGACGCTGTGGACTAGACACAACACTGTGGGGACATGACACATGTAGGACGCTGTGTGGACATGACACATGTAGGACGCTGTGTGGACATGACACATGTAGGACGCTGTGTAGACATGACACATGTAGGACGTTGTGTGGACATGACACATGTAGGACGCTGTGTGGATATGACACATGTAGGTTACTGTGTGGACATGACACATGTAGGACGCTGTGTGGACATGATACATGTAGGACGCTGTGTGGACATGAAACATGTAGGACGCTGTGTGGACATGACACATGTAGGACGCTGTGTGGACATGACACATGTAGGACGCTGTGTGGACATGACACATGTAGGTTACTGTGTGGACATGACACATGTAGGACGTTGTGTGGACATGACACATATAGGACGCTGTGTGGATGACACATGTAGTTACTGTGTGGAGATGACACATGTAGGACAATGTGTGGACCTGACACATGTAGGACGCTGTGTGGACATGACACATGTAGGACAATGTGTGGACATGACACATGTAGGACGCTGTGTGGACATGACACATGTAGGACGCTTTGGACATGACACATGTAGGTTACTGTGTGGACATGACACATGTAGGACGCTTTGTAGACATGACACATGTAGGACGCTGTGTGGACATGAAACATGTAGGACGCTGTGTGGACATGACACATGTAGGACGCTGTGTGGACATGACACATGTAGGACGCTGTGTGGACATGACACATGTAGGACGCTTTGGACATGACACATGTAGGTTACTGTGTGGACCTGACACATGTAGGACACTGACACTGTGTGGACATGACACATGTAGGACGCTGTGTAGACATGACACATGTAGGACGTTGTGTGGACATGACACATGTAGGACGCTGTGTGGATATGACACATGTAGGTTACTGTGTGGACATGACACATGTAGGACACTGTCACTGTGTGGACATGACACATGTAGGACAATGTGTGGACATGACACATGTAGGACGCTGTGTGGACATGACACATGTTGGACACTGTGTGGACGTGACACATTTAGGACACTGTGTGGACATGACACATGTAGGACACTGTGTGGACACGACACATGTAGGACACTGTGGATATGACACATGTAGAACACTGTGTGGACATGACACATGTAGGACGCTTTGTGGGCATGACACATGTTGGACACTGTGTGGACATGACACATGTAGGATGATGTGTGGACATGACACATGTAGGACGCTTTGGACATGACACATGTAGGTTACTGTGTGGACATGACACATGTAGGACGCTTTGTAGACATGACACATGTAGGACGCTGTGTGGACATGACACATGTAGGACGCTGTGTGGACATGACACATGTAGGTTACTGTGTGGACATGACACATGTAGGACGCTGTAGACATGACACATGTAGGTTACTGTGTGGACATGACGCATGTAGGACACTGACACTGTGTGGACATTACACATGTAGGACGCTGTGGACTAGACACAACACTGTGGGGACATGACACATGTAGGACGCTGTGTGGACATGACACATGTAGGACGCTGTGTGGACATGACACATGTAGGACGCTGTGTAGACATGACACATGTAGGACGTTGTGTGGACATGACACATGTAGGACGCTGTGTGGATATGACACATGTAGGTTACTGTGTGGACATGACACATGTAGGACGCTGTGTGGACATGATACATGTAGGACGCTGTGTGGACATGAAACATGTAGGACGCTGTGTGGACATGACACATGTAGGACGCTGTGTGGACATGACACATGTAGGACGCTGTGTGGACATGACACATGTAGGTTACTGTGTGGACATGACACATGTAGGACGCTGTGTGGATGACACATGTAGTTACTGTGTGGAGATGACACATGTAGGACAATGTGTGGACATGACACATGTAGGACGCTGTGTGGACATGACACATGTAGGACAATGTGTGGACATGACACATGTAGGACGCTGTGTGGACATGACACATGTAGGACGCTGTGTGGACATGACACATGTAGGACGCTGTGTGGACATGACACATGTAGGACGCTTTGGACATGACACATGTAGGTTACTGTGTGGACATGACACATGTAGGACGCTTTGTAGACATGACACATGTAGGACGCTGTGTGGACATGAAACATGTAGGACGCTGTGTGGACATGACACATGTAGGACGCTGTGTGGACATGACACATGTAGGACGCTGTGTGGACATGACACATGTAGGACGCTTTGGACATGACACATGTAGGTTACTGTGTGGACCTGACACATGTAGGACACTGACACTGTGTGGACATGACACATGTAGGACGCTGTGTAGACATGACACATGTAGGACGTTGTGTGGACATGACACATGTAGGACGCTGTGTGGATATGACACATGTAGGTTACTGTTTGGACATGACACATGTAGGACACTGACACTGTGTGGACATGACACATGTAGGACAATGTGTGGACATGACACATGTAGGACGCTGTGTGGACATGACACATGTTGGACACTGTGTGGACGTGACACATTTAGGACACTGTGTGGACATGACACATGTAGGACACTATGTGGACACGACACATGTAGGACACTGTGGATATGACACATGTAGAACACTGTGTGGACATGACACATGTAGGACGCTTTGTGGGCATGACACATGTTGGACACTGTGTGGACATGACACATGTAGGATGATGTGTGGACATGACACATGTAGGACGCTTTGGACATGACACATGTAGGTTACTGTGTGGACATGACACATGTAGGACGCTTTGTAGACATGACACATGTAGGACGCTGTGTGGACATGACACATGTAGGACGCTGTGTGGACATGACACATGTAGGTTACTGTGTGGACATGACACATGTAGGACGCTGTAGACATGACACATGTAGGTTACTGTGTGGACATGACGCATGTAGGACGCTGTGTGGACATGACACATGTAGGACGCTGTATGGACATGATACATGTAGGACGCTGTGTGGACATGAAACATGTAGGACGCTGTGTGGACATGACACATGTAGGACGCTGTGTGGACATGACACATGTAGGTTACTGTGTGGACATGACACATGTAGGACGTTGTGTGGACATGACACATATAGGACGCTGTGTGGATGACACATGTAGTTACTGTGTGGAGATGACACATGTAGGACAATGTGTGGACATGACACATGTAGGACGCTGTGTGGACATGACACATGTAGGACAATGTGTGGACATGACACATGTAGGACGCTGTTTGGACATGACACATGTAGGACGCTGTGTGGACGTGACACATTTAGGACACTGTGTGGACATGACACATGTAGGACGCTTTGTGGACATGACACATGTAGGACGCTGTGTAGACATGACACATGTAGGACACTGTGTGGACACGACACATGTAGGACACTGTGGACATGACACATGTAGGATGCTGTGTGGACATGACACATGTAGGACGCTTTGTGGACATGACACATGTAGGACACTGTGTGGACATGACACATGTAGGACGCTGTGGACATGACACATGTAGGACACTGTGTGGACATGACACATGTAGGACGCTTTGTGGACATGACACATGTAGGACACTGTGTTGACATGACACATGTAGGACGCTGTGTGGACATGACACATGTAGGACGTTGTGTGGACATGAAACATGTAGGGCGCTGTGGACATGACACATGTAGGTTACTGTGTGGACATGACACTTGTAGGACACTGACACTGTGTGGACCTGACACATGTAGGACACTGTGTGGACATGACATGTAGGACACTGACACTGTGTGGACATGACACATGTAGGACACTGTGTGGACATGACATGTAGGACACTGACACTGTGTGGACATGACACATGTAGGACGCTGTTTGGACATGAAACATGTAGGACGCTGTGTGGACATGAAACATGTAGGACGCTGTGTCGACATGACACATGTAGGACGCTGTAGACATGACACATGTAGGTTACTGTTTGGACATGACACATGTAGGACACTGACACTGTGTGGACATTACATGTAGGACACTCTGTGGACATGACACATGTAGGACGCTTTGTGGGCATGACACATGTAGGACACTGTGTGGACATGACACATGTAGGACGCTGTGTGGACATGACACATGTAGGACGCTGTGGACATGACACATGTAGGACACTGTGTGGACATGACACATGTAGGACGCTGTGTGGACATGACACATGTAGGACGCTGTGTGGACTTGACACATGTAGGACACTGTGGACTAGACACATGTAGGACGCTGTGGGGACATGACACATGTAGGACGCTGTGTGGACATGACACATGTAGGACGCTGTGTGGACATGACACATGTAGGACGCTGTGTGGACATGACACATGTAGAACACTGTGGACATGACACATGTAGGACGCTTTGTGGGCATGACACATGTAGGACACTGTGTGGACATGACACATGTAGGACGCTGTGTGGACATGACACATGTAGGACGCTGTGGACATGAAACATGTAGGACGCTGTGTGGACATGACACGTAGGACGCTGTGTGGACATGACACATGTAGGACGCTTTGTGGACATGACACATGTAGGACGCTGTGGACATGACACATGTAGGTTACTGTGTGGACCTGACACATGTAGGACACTGACACTGTGTGGACATGACACATGTAGGACGCTGTGTAGACATGACACATGTAGGACGTTGTGTGGACATGACACATGTAGGACGCTGTGTGGATATGACACATGTAGGTTACTGTGTGGACATGACACATGTAGGACACTGACACTGTGTGGACATGACACATGTAGGACAATGTTAGGACATGACACATGTAGGACGCTGTGTGGACATGACACATGTAGGACGCTGTGTGGACGTGACACATTTAGGACACTGTGTGGACATGACACATGTAGGACACTGTGTGGACACGACACATGTAGGACACTGTGGACATGACACATGTAGGACGCTGTGTGGACATGACACATGTAGGACGCTTTGTGGACATGACACATGTAGGACACTGTGTGGACATGACACATGTAGGACGCTGTGTGGACATGACACATGTAGGACGCTGTGTGGACATGACACATGTAGGACACTGTGTGGACATGAAACTTGTAGAACGCTGTGTTGACATGACGCATGTAGGACGCTGTGTGGACACGACACATGTAGGACACTGTGGACATGACACATGTAGGACGCTGTGTGGACATGACACATGTAGGACGCTTTGTGGACATGACACATGTAGGACACTGTGTGGACATGACACATGTAGGACGCTGTGTGGACATGACACTTGTAGGACGCTGTGTGGACATGACACATGTAGGACACTGTGTGGACATAACACATGTAGGATGCTTTGTGGATATGACACATGTAGGACGCTGTGGACATGACACATGTAGGACACTGTGTGGACATGAAACTTGTAGAACGCTGTGTTGACATGACGCATGTAGGACGCTGTGTGGACATGACACATGTAGGACGCTGTGTGGACATGACACATGTAGGTTACTGTGTGGACAAGACACATGTAGGACACTGACACTGTGTGGACATGACACATGTAGGACACTGTGTGGACATGACACATATAGGACATTGTGTGGACATGACACATGTAGGACGCTGTGTGGACATGAAACATGTAGGACGCTGTGTGGACATGAAACATGTAGGTTGCTGTGTGGACATGACACATGTAGGACGCTGTAGACATGACACATGTAGGTTACTGTGTGGACATGACACATGTAGGACACTTTGGACATGACACATTTAGGTTACTGTGTGGACCTGACACATGTAGGACACTGACACTGTGTGGACATGACACATGTAGGACGCTGTGTAGACATGACACATGTAGGACGTTGTGTGGACATGACACATGTAGGACGCTGTGTGGATATGACACATGTAGGTTACTGTGTGGACATGACACATGTAGGACACTGACACTGTGTGGACATGACACATGTAGGACAATGTGTGGACATGACACATGTAGGACGCTGTGTGGACATGACACATGTTGGACACTGTGTGGACGTGACACATTTAGGACACTGTGTGGACATGACACATGTAGGACACTGTGTGGACACGACACATGTAGGACACTGTGGATATGACACATGTAGAACACTGTGTGGACATGACACATGTAGGACGCTTTGTGGGCATGACACATGTTGGACACTGTGTGGACATGACACATGTAGGATGATGTGTGGACATGACACATGTAGGACGCTTTGGACATGACACATGTAGGTTACTGTGTGGACATGACACATGTAGGACGCTTTGTAGACATGACACATGTAGGACGCTGTGTGGACATGACACATGTAGGACGCTGTGTGGACATGACACATGTAGGTTACTGTGTGGACATGACACATGTAGGACGCTGTAGACATGACACATGTAGGTTACTGTGTGGACATGACGCATGTAGGACACTGACACTGTGTGGACATTACACATGTAGGACGCTGTGGACTAGACACAACACTGTGGGGACATGACACATGTAGGACGCTGTGTGGACATGACACATGTAGGACGCTGTGTGGACATGACACATGTAGGACGCTGTGTAGACATGACACATGTAGGACGTTGTGTGGACATGACACATGTAGGACGCTGTGTGGATATGACACATGTAGGTTACTGTGTGGACATGACACATGTAGGACGCTGTGTGGACATGATACATGTAGGACGCTGTGTGGACATGAAACATGTAGGACGCTGTGTGGACATGACACATGTAGGACGCTGTGTGGACATGACACATGTAGGACGCTGTGTGGACATGACACATGTAGGTTACTGTGTGGACATGACACATGTAGGACGTTGTGTGGACATGACACATATAGGACGCTGTGTGGATGACACATGTAGTTACTGTGTGGAGATGACACATGTAGGACAATGTGTGGACCTGACACATGTAGGACGCTGTGTGGACATGACACATGTAGGACAATGTGTGGACATGACACATGTAGGACGCTGTGTGGACATGACACATGTAGGACGCTTTGGACATGACACATGTAGGTTACTGTGTGGACATGACACATGTAGGACGCTTTGTAGACATGACACATGTAGGACGCTGTGTGGACATGAAACATGTAGGACGCTGTGTGGACATGACACATGTAGGACGCTGTGTGGACATGACACATGTAGGACGCTGTGTGGACATGACACATGTAGGACGCTTTGGACATGACACATGTAGGTTACTGTGTGGACCTGACACATGTAGGACACTGACACTGTGTGGACATGACACATGTAGGACGCTGTGTAGACATGACACATGTAGGACGTTGTGTGGACATGACACATGTAGGACGCTGTGTGGATATGACACATGTAGGTTACTGTGTGGACATGACACATGTAGGACACTGTCACTGTGTGGACATGACACATGTAGGACAATGTGTGGACATGACACATGTAGGACGCTGTGTGGACATGACACATGTTGGACACTGTGTGGACGTGACACATTTAGGACACTGTGTGGACATGACACATGTAGGACACTGTGTGGACACGACACATGTAGGACACTGTGGATATGACACATGTAGAACACTGTGTGGACATGACACATGTAGGACGCTTTGTGGGCATGACACATGTTGGACACTGTGTGGACATGACACATGTAGGATGATGTGTGGACATGACACATGTAGGACGCTTTGGACATGACACATGTAGGTTACTGTGTGGACATGACACATGTAGGACGCTTTGTAGACATGACACATGTAGGACGCTGTGTGGACATGACACATGTAGGACGCTGTGTGGACATGACACATGTAGGTTACTGTGTGGACATGACACATGTAGGACGCTGTAGACATGACACATGTAGGTTACTGTGTGGACATGACGCATGTAGGACACTGACACTGTGTGGACATTACACATGTAGGACGCTGTGGACTAGACACAACACTGTGGGGACATGACACATGTAGGACGCTGTGTGGACATGACACATGTAGGACGCTGTGTGGACATGACACATGTAGGACGCTGTGTAGACATGACACATGTAGGACGTTGTGTGGACATGACACATGTAGGACGCTGTGTGGATATGACACATGTAGGTTACTGTGTGGACATGACACATGTAGGACGCTGTGTGGACATGATACATGTAGGACGCTGTGTGGACATGAAACATGTAGGACGCTGTGTGGACATGACACATGTAGGACGCTGTGTGGACATGACACATGTAGGACGCTGTGTGGACATGACACATGTAGGTTACTGTGTGGACATGACACATGTAGGACGCTGTGTGGATGACACATGTAGTTACTGTGTGGAGATGACACATGTAGGACAATGTGTGGACATGACACATGTAGGACGCTGTGTGGACATGACACATGTAGGACAATGTGTGGACATGACACATGTAGGACGCTGTGTGGACATGACACATGTAGGACGCTGTGTGGACATGACACATGTAGGACGCTGTGTGGACATGACACATGTAGGACGCTTTGGACATGACACATGTAGGTTACTGTGTGGACATGACACATGTAGGACGCTTTGTAGACATGACACATGTAGGACGCTGTGTGGACATGAAACATGTAGGACGCTGTGTGGACATGACACATGTAGGACGCTGTGTGGACATGACACATGTAGGACGCTGTGTGGACATGACACATGTAGGACGCTTTGGACATGACACATGTAGGTTACTGTGTGGACCTGACACATGTAGGACACTGACACTGTGTGGACATGACACATGTAGGACGCTGTGTAGACATGACACATGTAGGACGTTGTGTGGACATGACACATGTAGGACGCTGTGTGGATATGACACATGTAGGTTACTGTTTGGACATGACACATGTAGGACACTGACACTGTGTGGACATGACACATGTAGGACAATGTGTGGACATGACACATGTAGGACGCTGTGTGGACATGACACATGTTGGACACTGTGTGGACGTGACACATTTAGGACACTGTGTGGACATGACACATGTAGGACACTATGTGGACACGACACATGTAGGACACTGTGGATATGACACATGTAGAACACTGTGTGGACATGACACATGTAGGACGCTTTGTGGGCATGACACATGTTGGACACTGTGTGGACATGACACATGTAGGATGATGTGTGGACATGACACATGTAGGACGCTTTGGACATGACACATGTAGGTTACTGTGTGGACATGACACATGTAGGACGCTTTGTAGACATGACACATGTAGGACGCTGTGTGGACATGACACATGTAGGACGCTGTGTGGACATGACACATGTAGGTTACTGTGTGGACATGACACATGTAGGACGCTGTAGACATGACACATGTAGGTTACTGTGTGGACATGACGCATGTAGGACGCTGTGTGGACATGACACATGTAGGACGCTGTATGGACATGATACATGTAGGACGCTGTGTGGACATGAAACATGTAGGACGCTGTGTGGACATGACACATGTAGGACGCTGTGTGGACATGACACATGTAGGTTACTGTGTGGACATGACACATGTAGGACGTTGTGTGGACATGACACATATAGGACGCTGTGTGGATGACACATGTAGTTACTGTGTGGAGATGACACATGTAGGACAATGTGTGGACATGACACATGTAGGACGCTGTGTGGACATGACACATGTAGGACAATGTGTGGACATGACACATGTAGGACGCTGTTTGGACATGACACATGTAGGACGCTGTGTGGACGTGACACATTTAGGACACTGTGTGGACATGACACATGTAGGACGCTTTGTGGACATGACACATGTAGGACGCTGTGTAGACATGACACATGTAGGACACTGTGTGGACACGACACATGTAGGACACTGTGGACATGACACATGTAGGATGCTGTGTGGACATGACACATGTAGGACGCTTTGTGGACATGACACATGTAGGACACTGTGTGGACATGACACATGTAGGACGCTGTGGACATGACACATGTAGGACACTGTGTGGACATGACACATGTAGGACGCTTTGTGGACATGACACATGTAGGACACTGTGTTGACATGACACATGTAGGACGCTGTGTGGACATGACACATGTAGGACGTTGTGTGGACATGAAACATGTAGGGCGCTGTGGACATGACACATGTAGGTTACTGTGTGGACATGACACTTGTAGGACACTGACACTGTGTGGACCTGACACATGTAGGACACTGTGTGGACATGACATGTAGGACACTGACACTGTGTGGACATGACACATGTAGGACACTGTGTGGACATGACATGTAGGACACTGACACTGTGTGGACATGACACATGTAGGACGCTGTTTGGACATGAAACATGTAGGACGCTGTGTGGACATGAAACATGTAGGACGCTGTGTCGACATGACACATGTAGGACGCTGTAGACATGACACATGTAGGTTACTGTTTGGACATGACACATGTAGGACACTGACACTGTGTGGACATTACATGTAGGACACTCTGTGGACATGACACATGTAGGACGCTTTGTGGGCATGACACATGTAGGACACTGTGTGGACATGACACATGTAGGACGCTGTGTGGACATGACACATGTAGGACGCTGTGGACATGACACATGTAGGACACTGTGTGGACATGACACATGTAGGACGCTGTGTGGACATGACACATGTAGGACGCTGTGTGGACTTGACACATGTAGGACACTGTGGACTAGACACATGTAGGACGCTGTGGGGACATGACACATGTAGGACGCTGTGTGGACATGACACATGTAGGACGCTGTGTGGACATGACACATGTAGGACGCTGTGTGGACATGACACATGTAGAACACTGTGGACATGACACATGTAGGACGCTTTGTGGGCATGACACATGTAGGACACTGTGTGGACATGACACATGTAGGACGCTGTGTGGACATGACACATGTAGGACGCTGTGGACATGAAACATGTAGGACGCTGTGTGGACATGACACGTAGGACGCTGTGTGGACATGACACATGTAGGACGCTTTGTGGACATGACACATGTAGGACGCTGTGGACATGACACATGTAGGTTACTGTGTGGACCTGACACATGTAGGACACTGACACTGTGTGGACATGACACATGTAGGACGCTGTGTAGACATGACACATGTAGGACGTTGTGTGGACATGACACATGTAGGACGCTGTGTGGATATGACACATGTAGGTTACTGTGTGGACATGACACATGTAGGACACTGACACTGTGTGGACATGACACATGTAGGACAATGTTAGGACATGACACATGTAGGACGCTGTGTGGACATGACACATGTAGGACGCTGTGTGGACGTGACACATTTAGGACACTGTGTGGACATGACACATGTAGGACACTGTGTGGACACGACACATGTAGGACACTGTGGACATGACACATGTAGGACGCTGTGTGGACATGACACATGTAGGACGCTTTGTGGACATGACACATGTAGGACACTGTGTGGACATGACACATGTAGGACGCTGTGTGGACATGACACATGTAGGACGCTGTGTGGACATGACACATGTAGGACACTGTGTGGACATGAAACTTGTAGAACGCTGTGTTGACATGACGCATGTAGGACGCTGTGTGGACACGACACATGTAGGACACTGTGGACATGACACATGTAGGACGCTGTGTGGACATGACACATGTAGGACGCTTTGTGGACATGACACATGTAGGACACTGTGTGGACATGACACATGTAGGACGCTGTGTGGACATGACACTTGTAGGACGCTGTGTGGACATGACACATGTAGGACACTGTGTGGACATAACACATGTAGGATGCTTTGTGGATATGACACATGTAGGACGCTGTGGACATGACACATGTAGGACACTGTGTGGACATGAAACTTGTAGAACGCTGTGTTGACATGACGCATGTAGGACGCTGTGTGGACATGACACATGTAGGACGCTGTGTGGACATGACACATGTAGGTTACTGTGTGGACAAGACACATGTAGGACACTGACACTGTGTGGACATGACACATGTAGGACACTGTGTGGACATGACACATATAGGACATTGTGTGGACATGACACATGTAGGACGCTGTGTGGACATGAAACATGTAGGACGCTGTGTGGACATGAAACATGTAGGTTTCTGTGTGGACATGACACATGTAGGACGCTGTAGACATGACACATGTAGGTTACTGTGTGGACATGACACATGTAGGACACTGACACTGTGTGGACATGACACATGTAGAACACTGTGTGGACATGACACATATAGGACACTGTGTGGACATGACACATGTAGGACGCTGTGTGGACATGAAACATGTAGGACGCTGTGTGGACATGAAACATATAGGACACTGTGTGGACATGACACATGTAGGAAGCTGTGTGGACATGACACATGTAGGACGCTGTGTGGATATGACACATGTAGAACACTGTGTGGACATGACACATGTAGGACGCTTTGTGGGCATGACACATGTAGGACACTGTGTGGACATGACACATGTAGGATGATGTGTGGACATGACACATGTAGGACGCTGTGGACTTGACACATGTAGGACGCTGTGTGGACATGAAACATGTAGGACACTGTGTGGACATGACACATGTAGGACGCTGTGTGGACATGACACATGTAGGACGCTGTGTGGACATGACACATGTAGGACGCTTTGGACATGACACATGTAGGTTACTGTGTGGACATGACACATGTAGGACGCTTTGTAGACATGACACATGTAGGACGCTGTGTGGACATGAAACATGTAGGACGCTGTGTGGACATGACACATGTAGGACGCTGTGTGGACATGACACATGTAGGACGCTGTGTGGACATGACACATGTAAGACGCTTTGGACATGACACATGTAGGTTACTGTGTGGACCTGACACATGTAGGACACTGACACTGTGTGGACATGACACATGTAGGACGCTGTGTAGACATGACACATGTAGGACGTTGTGTGGACATGACACATGTAGGACGCTGTGTGGATATGACACATGTAGGTTACTGTGTGGACATGACACATGTAGGACACTGACACTGTGTGGACATGACACATGTAGGACAATGTGTGGACATGACACATGTAGGACGCTGTGTGGACATGACACATGTTGGACACTGTGTGGACGTGACACATTTAGGACACTGTGTGGACATGACACATGTAGGATACTGTGTGGACACGACACATGTAGGACACTGTGGACATGACACATGTAGGACGCTGTGTGGACATGACACATGTAGGACGCTTTGTGGACATGACACATGTAGGACACTGTGTGGACATGACACATGTAGGACGCTGTGTGGACATGACTCATGTAGGACGCTGTGTGGACATGACACATGTAGGACACTGTGTGGACATAACACATGTAGGATGCTTTGTGGATATGACACATGTAGGACGCTGTGGACATGACACATGTAGGACACTGTGTGGACATGAAACTTGTAGAACGCTGTGTTGACATGACGCATGTAGAACGCTGTGTGGACATGACACATGTAGGACACTGACACTGTGTGGACATGACACATGTATGACACTGTGTGGACATGACACATATAGGACATTGTGTGGACATGACACATGTAGGACGCTGTGTGGACATGAAACATGTAGGACGCTGTGTGGACATGAAACATGTAGGACGCTGTGTGGACATGACACATGTAGGACGCTGTAGACATGACACATGTAGGTAACTGTGTGGACATGACACATGTAGGACACTGACACTGTGTGGACATGACACATGTAGAACACTGTGTGGACATGACACATATAGGACACTGTGTGGACATGACACATGTAGGACGCTGTGTGGACATGAAACATGTAGGACGCTGTTTGGACATGAAACATGTAGGACGCTGTGTGGACATGGCACATGTAGGACGCTGTAGACATGACACATGTAGGTTACTGTGTGGACATGACACATGTAGGACACTGACACTGTGTGGACATGACACATGTAGGACACTGTGTGGACATGACACATGTAGGTTACTGTGTGGACATGACACATGTAGGACGCTGTGTGGACTTGACACATGTAGGACACTGTGGACTAGACACATGTCGGACGCTGTGGGGACATGACACATGTAGGACACTGTGTGGACATGACACATATAGGACGCTGTGTGGACATGACACATGTAGGACGCTGTGTGGACATGACACATGTAGAACACTGTGGACATGACACATGTAGGACGCTTTGTAGACATGACACATGTAGGACGCTGTGTGGACATGACACATGTAGGACGCTGTGTGGACATGACACATGTAGGACGCTGTGTGGACATGACACATGTAGGTTACTGTGTGGACATGACACATGTAGGACGCTGTGGACATGACACATGTAGGTTATTGTGTGGACATGACACATGTAGGACACTGACACTGTGTGGACATGACACATGTAGGACACTGTGTGGACATGACACATGTAGGACGCTGTGTGGACATGACACATGTAGGACGCTGTGTGGACATGAAACATGTAGGACGCTGTGTGGACATGAAACATGTAGGACGCTGTGTGGACATGACACTTGTAGGACGCTGTAGACATGACACATGTAGGTTACTGTGTGGACATGACACATGTAGGACACTGACACTGTGTGGACATGACACTTGTAGGACGCTGTGTGGAAATGAAACATGTAGGACGCTGTGTGGACATGACACATGTAGGACGCTGTAGACATGACACATGTAGGTTACTGTGTGGACATGACACATGTAGGACACTGTGGACTAGACACAACACTGTGGGGACATGACACATGTAGGACGCTGTGTGGACATGACACATGTAGGACGCTGTGTGGACATGACACATATAGGACGCTGTGTAGACATGACACATGTAGGACGTTGTGTGGACATGACACCTGTAGGACGCTGTGTGGATATGACACATGTAGGTTACTGTGTGGACATGACACATGTAGGACGCTGTGTGGACATGATACATGTAGGACGCTGTGTGGACATGAAACATGTAGGACGCTGTGTGGACATGACACATGTAGGACGCTGTGTGGACATGACACATGTAGGACGCTGTGTGGACATGACACATGTAGGTTACTGTGTGGACATGACACATGTAGGACGTTGTGTGGACATGACACATATAGGACGCTGTGTGGATGACACATGTAGTTACTGTGTGGAGATGACACATGTAGGACAATGTGTGGACATGACACATGTAGGACGCTGTGTGGACATGACACATGTAGGACGCTGTGTGGACGTGACACATTTAGGACACTGTGTGGACATGACACATGTAGGACACTGTGTGGACACGACACATGTAGGACACTGGACATGACACATGTAGGACGCTGTGTGGACATGACACATGTAGGACGCTTTGTGGACATGACACATGTAGGACACTGTGTGGACATGACACATGTAGGACGCTGTGTGGACATGACACATGTAGGACGCTGTGTGGACATGACACATGTAGGACACTGTGTGGACATAACACATGTAGGATGCTTTGTGGATATGACACATGTAGGACGCTGTGGACATGACACATGTAGGACACTGTGTGGACATGAAACTTGTAGAACGCTGTGTTGACATGACGCATGTAGGACGCTGTGTGGACATGACACATGTAGGACGCTGTGTGGACATGACACATGTAGGTTACTGTGTGGACATGACACATGTAGGACACTGACACTGTGTGGACATGACACATGTAGGACACTGTGTGGACATGACACATATAGGACATTGTGTGGACATGACACATGTAGGACGCTGTGTGGACATGAAACATGTAGGACGCTGTGTGGACATGAAACATGTAGGTTGCTGTGTGGACATGACACATGTAGGACGCTGTAGACATGACACATGTAGGTTACTGTGTGGACATGACACATGTAGGACACTGACACTGTGTGGACATGACACATGTAGAACACTGTGTGGACATGACACATATAGGACACTGTGTGGACATGACACATGTAGGACGCTGTGTGGACATGAAACATGTAGGACGCTGTGTGGACATGAAACATGTAGGACGCTGTGTGGACATGGCACATGTAGGACGCTGTAGACATGACACATGTAGGTTACTGTGTGGACATGACACATGTAGGACACTGACACTGTGTGAACATGACACATGTAGGACACTGTGTGGACATGACACATGTAGGTTACTGTGTGGACATGACACATGTAGGACGCTGTGTGGACTTGACACATGTAGGACACTGTGGACTAGACACATGTCGGACGCTGTGGGGACATGACACATGTAGGACACTGTGTGGACATGACACATGTAGGACGCTGTGTGGACATGACACATGTAGGACACTGTGTGGACATGACACATGTAGAACACTGTGGACATGACACATGTAGGACGCTTTGTGGGCATGACACATGTAGGACACTGTGTGGACATGACACATGTAGGACGCTGTGTGGACATGACACATGTAGGACGCTGTGTGGACATGACACATGTAGGACGCTGTGTGGACATGACACATGTAGGTTACTGTGTGGACATGACACATGTAGGACGCTGTGGACATGACACATGTAGGTTATTGTGTGGACTTGACACATGTAGGACACTGACACTGTGTGGACATGACACATGTAGGACACTGTGTGGACATGACACATGTAGGACGCTGTGTGGACATGACACATGTAGGACGCTGTGTGGACATGAAACATGTAGAACGCTGTGTGGACATGAAACATGTAGGACGCTGTGTGGACATGACACTTGTAGGACGCTGTAGACATGACACATGTAGGTTACTGTGTGGACATGACACATGTAGGACACTGACACTGTGTGGACATGACACTTGTAGGACGCTGTGTGGAAATGAAACATGTAGGACGCTGTGTGGACATGACACATGTAGGACGCTGTATACATGACACATGTAGGTTACTGTGTGGACATGACACATGTAGGACACTGACACTGTGTGGACATGACACATGTAGGACACTGTGTGGACATGACACATGTAGGACACTGTGTGGACATGACACATGTAGGACGCTGTGTGTACATGACACATGTAGGACGCTGTGTGGACTTGACACATGTAGGACACTGTGGACTAGACACATGTAGGACGCTGTGGGGACATGACACATGTAGGACGCTGTGTGGACATGACACATGTAGGAAGCTGTGTGGACATGACACATGTAGGACGCTGTGTGGATATGACACATGTAGAACACTGTGTGGACATGACACATGTAGGACGCTTTGTGGGCATTACACATGTAGGACACTGTGTGGACATGAAACTTGTAGAACGCTGTGTTGACATGACGCATGTAGAACGCTGTGTGGACATGACACTTGTAGGACACTGACACTGTGTGGACATGACACATGTAGGACACTGTGTGGACATGACACATATAGGACATTGTGTGGACATGACACATGTAGGACGCTGTGTGGACATGAAACATGTAGGACGCTGTGTGGACATGAAACATGTAGGACGCTGTGTGGACATGACACATGTAGGACGCTGTAGACATGACACATGTAGGTAACTGTGTGGACATGACACATGTAGGACACTGACACTGTGTGGACATGACACATGTAGAACACTGTGTGGACATGACACATATAGGACACTGTGTGGACATGACACATGTAGGACGCTGTGTGGACATGAAACATGTAGGACGCTGTGTGGACATGGCACATGTAGGACGCTGTAGACATGACACATGTAGGTTACTGTGTGGACATGACACATGTAGGACACTGACACTGTGTGGACATGACACATGTAGGACACTGTGTGGACATGACACATGTAGGTTACTGTGTGGACATGACACATGTAGGACGCTGTGTGGACTTGACACATGTAGGACACTGTGGACTAGACACATGTCGGACGCTGTGGGGACATGACACATGTAGGACACTGTGTGGACATGACACATATAGGACGCTGTGTGGACATGACACATGTAGGACGCTGTGTGGACATGACACATGTAGAACACTGTGGACATGACACATGTAGGACGCTTTGTGGACATGACACATGTAGGACGCTGTGTGGACATGACACATGTAGGACGCTGTGTGGACATGACACTTGTAGGACGCTGTAGACATGACACATGTAGGTTACTGTGTGGACATGACACATGTAGGACACTGACACTGTGTGGACATGACACTTGTAGGACGCTGTGTGGAAATGAAACATGTAGGACGCTGTGTGGACATGACACATGTAGGACGCTGTATACATGACACATGTAGGTTACTGTGTGGACATGACACATGTAGGACACTGACACTGTGTGGACATGACACATGTAGGACACTGTGTGGACATGACACATGTAGGACACTGTGTGGACATGACACATGTAGGACGCTGTGTGGACTTGACACATGTAGGACACCGTGGACTAGACACATGTAGGACGCTGTGGGGACATGACACATGTAGGACGCTGTGTGGACATGACACATGTAGGAAGCTGTGTGGACATGACACATGTAGGACGCTGTGTGGATATGACACATGTAGAACACTGTGTGGACATGACACATGTAGGACGCTTTGTGGGCATTACACATGTAGGACACTGTGTGGACATGAAACTTGTAGAACGCTGTGTTGACATGACGCATGTATAACGCTGTGTGGACATGACACATGTAGGACACTGACACTGTGTGGACATGACACATGTAGGACACTGTGTGGACATGACACATATAGGACATTTTGTGGACATGACACATGTAGGACGCTGTGTGGACATGAAACATGTAGGACGCTGTGTGGACATGAAACATGTAGGACGCTGTGTGGACATGACACATGTAGGACGCTGTAGACATGACACATGTAGGTAACTGTGTGGACATGACACATGTAGGACACTGACACTGTGTGGACATGACACATGTAGAACACTGTGTGGACATGACACATATAGGACACTGTGTTGACATGACACATGTAGGACGCTGTGTGGACATGAAACATGTAGGACGCTGTTTGGACATGAAACATGTAGGACGCTGTGTGGACATGGCACATGTAGGACGCTGTAGACATGACACATGTAGGTTACTGTGTGGACATGACACATGTAGGACACTGACACTGTGTGGACATGACACATGTAGGACACTGTGTGGACATGACACATGTAGGTTACTGTGTGGACATGACACATGTAGGACGCTGTGTGGACTTGACACATGTAGGACACTGTGGACTAGACACATGTCGGACGCTGTGGGGACATGACACATGTAGGACACTGTGTGGACATGACACATATAGGACGCTGTGTGGACATGACACATGTAGGACGCTGTGTGGACATGACACATGTAGAACACTGTGGACATGACACATGTAGGACGCTTTGTGGACATGACACATGTAGGACGCTGTGTGGACATGACACATGTAGGACGCTGTGTGGACATGACACATGTAGGACGCTGTGTGGACATGACACATGTAGGTTACTGTGTGGACATGACACATGTAGGACGCTGTGGACATGACACATGTAGGTTATTGTGTGGACATGACACATGTAGGACACTGTGTGGACATGACACATGTAGGACGCTGTGTGGACATGACACATGTAGGACGCTGTGTGGACATGAAACATGTAGGACGCTGTGTGGACATGAAACATGTAGGACGCTGTGTGGACATGACACTTGTAGGACGCTGTAGACATGACACATGTAGGTTACTGTGTGGACATGACACATGTAGGACACTGAAACTGTGTGGACATGACACTTGTAGGACGCTGTGTGGAAATGAAACATGTAGGACGCTGTGTGGACATGACACATGTAGGACGCTGTAGACATGACACATGTAGGTTACTGTGTGGACATGACACATGTAGGACACTGTGGACTAGACACAACACTGTGGGGACATGACACATGTAGGACGCTGTGTGGACATGACACATGTAGGACGCTGTGTGGACATGACACATATAGGACGCTGTGTAGACATGACACATGTAGGACGTTGTGTGGACATGACACATGTAGGACGCTGTGTGGATATGACACATGTAGGACGCTGTGTGGACATGACACATGTAGGACGCTTTGTGGACATGACACATGTAGGACACTGTGTGGACATGACACATGTAGGACGCTGTGTGGACATGACACATGTAGGACGCTGTGTGGACATGACACATGTAGGACACTGTGTGGACATAACACATGTAGGATGCTTTGTGGATATGACACATGTAGGACGCTGTGGACATGACACATGTAGGACACTGTGTGGACATGAAACTTGTAGAACGCTGTGTTGACATGACGCATGTAGGACGCTGTGTGGACATGACACATGTAGGACGCTGTGTGGACATGACACATGTAGGTTACTGTGTGGACATGACACATGTAGGACACTGACACTGTGTGGACATGACACATGTAGGACACTGTGTGGACATGACACATATAGGACATTGTGTGGACATGACACATGTAGGACGCTGTGTGGACATGAAACATGTAGGACGCTGTGTGGACATGAAACATGTAGGTTGCTGTGTGGACATGACACATGTAGGACGCTGTAGACATGACACATGTAGGTTACTGTGTGGACATGACACATGTAGGACACTGACACTGTGTGGACATGACACATGTAGAACACTGTGTGGACATGACACATATAGGACACTGTGTGGACATGACACATGTAGGACGCTGTGTGGACATGAAACATGTAGGACGCTGTGTGGACATGAAACATGTAGGACGCTGTGTGGACATGGCACATGTAGGACGCTGTAGACATGACACATGTAGGTTACTGTGTGGACATGACACATGTAGGACACTGACACTGTGTGAACATGACACATGTAGGACACTGTGTGGACATGACACATGTAGGTTACTGTGTGGACATGACACATGTAGGACGCTGTGTGGACTTGACACATGTAGGACACTGTGGACTAGACACATGTCGGACGCTGTGGGGACATGACACATGTAGGACACTGTGTGGACATGACACATGTAGGACGCTGTGTGGACATGACACATGTAGGACACTGTGTGGACATGACACATGTAGAACACTGTGGACATGACACATGTAGGACGCTTTGTGGGCATGACACATGTAGGACACTGTGTGGACATGACACATGTAGGACGCTGTGTGGACATGACACATGTAGGACGCTGTGTGGACATGACACATGTAGGACGCTGTGTGGACATGACACATGTAGGTTACTGTGTGGACATGACACATGTAGGACGCTGTGGACATGACACATGTAGGTTATTGTGTGGACTTGACACATGTAGGACACTGACACTGTGTGGACATGACACATGTAGGACACTGTGTGGACATGACACATGTAGGACGCTGTGTGGACATGACACATGTAGGACGCTGTGTGGACATGAAACATGTAGAACGCTGTGTGGACATGAAACATGTAGGACGCTGTGTGGACATGACACTTGTAGGACGCTGTAGACATGACACATGTAGGTTACTGTGTGGACATGACACATGTAGGACACTGACACTGTGTGGACATGACACTTGTAGGACGCTGTGTGGAAATGAAACATGTAGGACGCTGTGTGGACATGACACATGTAGGACGCTGTATACATGACACATGTAGGTTACTGTGTGGACATGACACATGTAGGACACTGACACTGTGTGGACATGACACATGTAGGACACTGTGTGGACATGACACATGTAGGACACTGTGTGGACATGACACATGTAGGACGCTGTGTGTACATGACACATGTAGGACGCTGTGTGGACTTGACACATGTAGGACACTGTGGACTAGACACATGTAGGACGCTGTGGGGACATGACACATGTAGGACGCTGTGTGGACATGACACATGTAGGAAGCTGTGTGGACATGACACATGTAGGACGCTGTGTGGATATGACACATGTAGAACACTGTGTGGACATGACACATGTAGGACGCTTTGTGGGCATTACACATGTAGGACACTGTGTGGACATGAAACTTGTAGAACGCTGTGTTGACATGACGCATGTAGAACGCTGTGTGGACATGACACTTGTAGGACACTGACACTGTGTGGACATGACACATGTAGGACACTGTGTGGACATGACACATATAGGACATTGTGTGGACATGACACATGTAGGACGCTGTGTGGACATGAAACATGTAGGACGCTGTGTGGACATGAAACATGTAGGACGCTGTGTGGACATGACACATGTAGGACGCTGTAGACATGACACATGTAGGTAACTGTGTGGACATGACACATGTAGGACACTGACACTGTGTGGACATGACACATGTAGAACACTGTGTGGACATGACACATATAGGACACTGTGTGGACATGACACATGTAGGACGCTGTGTGGACATGAAACATGTAGGACGCTGTGTGGACATGGCACATGTAGGACGCTGTAGACATGACACATGTAGGTTACTGTGTGGACATGACACATGTAGGACACTGACACTGTGTGGACATGACACATGTAGGACACTGTGTGGACATGACACATGTAGGTTACTGTGTGGACATGACACATGTAGGACGCTGTGTGGACTTGACACATGTAGGACACTGTGGACTAGACACATGTCGGACGCTGTGGGGACATGACACATGTAGGACACTGTGTGGACATGACACATATAGGACGCTGTGTGGACATGACACATGTAGGACGCTGTGTGGACATGACACATGTAGAACACTGTGGACATGACACATGTAGGACGCTTTGTGGACATGACACATGTAGGACGCTGTGTGGACATGACACATGTAGGACGCTGTGTGGACATGACACTTGTAGGACGCTGTAGACATGACACATGTAGGTTACTGTGTGGACATGACACATGTAGGACACTGACACTGTGTGGACATGACACTTGTAGGACGCTGTGTGGAAATGAAACATGTAGGACGCTGTGTGGACATGACACATGTAGGACGCTGTATACATGACACATGTAGGTTACTGTGTGGACATGACACATGTAGGACACTGACACTGTGTGGACATGACACATGTAGGACACTGTGTGGACATGACACATGTAGGACACTGTGTGGACATGACACATGTAGGACGCTGTGTGGACTTGACACATGTAGGACACCGTGGACTAGACACATGTAGGACGCTGTGGGGACATGACACATGTAGGACGCTGTGTGGACATGACACATGTAGGAAGCTGTGTGGACATGACACATGTAGGACGCTGTGTGGATATGACACATGTAGAACACTGTGTGGACATGACACATGTAGGACGCTTTGTGGGCATTACACATGTAGGACACTGTGTGGACATGAAACTTGTAGAACGCTGTGTTGACATGACGCATGTATAACGCTGTGTGGACATGACACATGTAGGACACTGACACTGTGTGGACATGACACATGTAGGACACTGTGTGGACATGACACATATAGGACATTGTGTGGACATGACACATGTAGGACGCTGTGTGGACATGAAACATGTAGGACGCTGTGTGGACATGAAACATGTAGGACGCTGTGTGGACATGACACATGTAGGACGCTGTAGACATGACACATGTAGGTAACTGTGTGGACATGACACATGTAGGACACTGACACTGTGTGGACATGACACATGTAGAACACTGTGTGGACATGACACATATAGGACACTGTGTTGACATGACACATGTAGGACGCTGTGTGGACATGAAACATGTAGGACGCTGTTTGGACATGAAACATGTAGGACGCTGTGTGGACATGGCACATGTAGGACGCTGTAGACATGACACATGTAGGTTACTGTGTGGACATGACACATGTAGGACACTGACACTGTGTGGACATGACACATGTAGGACACTGTGTGGACATGACACATGTAGGTTACTGTGTGGACATGACACATGTAGGACGCTGTGTGGACTTGACACATGTAGGACACTGTGGACTAGACACATGTCGGACGCTGTGGGGACATGACACATGTAGGACACTGTGTGGACATGACACATATAGGACGCTGTGTGGACATGACACATGTAGGACGCTGTGTGGACATGACACATGTAGAACACTGTGGACATGACACATGTAGGACGCTTTGTGGACATGACACATGTAGGACGCTGTGTGGACATGACACATGTAGGACGCTGTGTGGACATGACACATGTAGGACGCTGTGTGGACATGACACATGTAGGTTACTGTGTGGACATGACACATGTAGGACGCTGTGGACATGACACATGTAGGTTATTGTGTGGACATGACACATGTAGGACACTGTGTGGACATGACACATGTAGGACGCTGTGTGGACATGACACATGTAGGACGCTGTGTGGACATGAAACATGTAGGACGCTGTGTGGACATGAAACATGTAGGACGCTGTGTGGACATGACACTTGTAGGACGCTGTAGACATGACACATGTAGGTTACTGTGTGGACATGACACATGTAGGACACTGAAACTGTGTGGACATGACACTTGTAGGACGCTGTGTGGAAATGAAACATGTAGGACGCTGTGTGGACATGACACATGTAGGACGCTGTAGACATGACACATGTAGGTTACTGTGTGGACATGACACATGTAGGACACTGTGGACTAGACACAACACTGTGGGGACATGACACATGTAGGACGCTGTGTGGACATGACACATGTAGGACGCTGTGTGGACATGACACATATAGGACGCTGTGTAGACATGACACATGTAGGACGTTGTGTGGACATGACACATGTAGGACGCTGTGTGGATATGACACATGTAGGTTACTGTGTGGACATGACACATGTAGGACGCTGTGTGGACATGATACATGTAGGACGCTGTGTGGACATGAAACATGTAGGACGCTGTGTGGACATGACACATGTAGGACGCTGTGTGGACATGACACATGTAGGACGCTGTGTGGACATGACACATGTAGGTTACTGTGTGGACATGACACATGTAGGACGTTGTGTGGACATGACACATATAGGACGCTGTGTGGATGACACATGTAGTTACTGTGTGGAGATGACACATGTAGGACACTGACACTGTGTGGACATGACACATGTAGGACAATGTGTGGACATGACACATGTAGGACGCTGTGTGGACATGACACATGTAGGACGCTGTGTGGACGTGACACATTTAGGACACTGTGTGGACATGAAACATGTAGGACACTGTGTGGACACGACACATGTAGGACACTGTGGACATGACACATGTAGGACGCTGTGTGGACATGACACATGTAGGACGCTTTGTGGACATGACACATGTAGGACACTGTGTGGACATGACACATGTAGGACGCTGTGTGGACATGACACATGTAGGACGCTGTGTGGACATGACACATGTAGGACACTGTGTGGACATGAAACTTGTAGAACGCTGTGTTGACATGACGCATGTAGGACGCTGTGTGGACATGACACATGTAGGACGCTGTGTGGACATGACACATGTAGGTTACTGTGTGGACATGACACATGTAGGACACTGACACTGTGTGGACATGACACATGTAGGACACTGTGTGGACATGACACATATAGGACATTGTGTGGACATGACACATGTAGGACGCTGTGTGGACATGAAACATGTAGGACGCTGTTTGGACATGAAACATGTAGGTTGCTGTGTGGACATGACACATGTAGGACGCTGTAGACATGACACATGTAGGTTACTGTGTGGACATGACACATGTAGGACACTGACACTGTGTGGACATGACACATGTAGAACACTGTGTGGACATGACACATATAGGACACTGTGTGGACATGACACATGTAGGACGCTGTGTGGACATGAAACATGTAGGACGCTGTGTGGACATGAAACATGTAGGACGCTGTGTGGACATGGCACATGTAGGACGCTGTAGACATGACACATGTAGGTTACTGTGTGGACATGACACATGTAGGACACTGACACTGTGTGGACATGACACATGTAGGACACTGTGTGGACATGACACATGTAGGTTACTGTGTGGACATGACACATGTAGGACGCTGTGTGGACTTTACACATGTAGGACACTGTGGACTAGACACATGTCGGACGCTGTGGGGACATGACACATGTAGGACACTGTGTGGACATGACACATGTAGGACGCTGTGTGGACATGACACATGTAGGACGCTGTGTGGACATGACACATGTAGAACACTGTGGACATGACACATGTAGGACGCTTTGTGGGCATGACACATGTAGGACACTGTGTGGACATGACACATGTAGGACGCTTTGTGGGCATGACACATGTAGGACACTGTGTGGACATGACACATGTAGGACGCTGTGTGGACATGACACATGTAGGACGCTGTGTGGACATGACACATGTAGGTTACTAAGTGGACATGACACATGTAGGACGCTGTGGACATGACACATGTAGGTTATTGTGTGGACATGACACATGTAGGACACTGACACTGTGTGGACATGACACATGTAGGACACTGTGTGGACATGACACATGTAGGACGCTGTGTGGACATGACACATGTAGGACGCTGTGTGGACATGAAACATGTAGAACGCTGTGTGGACATGAAACATGTAGGACGCTGTGTGGACATGACACTTGTAGGACGCTGTAGACATGACACATGTAGGTTACTGTGTGGACATGACACATGTAGGACACTGACACTGTGTGGACATGACACTTGTAGGACGCTGTGTGGAAATGAAACATGTAGGACGCTGTGTGGACATGACACATGTAGGACGCTGTATACATGACACATGTAGGTTACTGTGTGGACATGACACATGTAGGACACTGACACTGTGTGGACATGACACATGTAGGACACTGTGTGGACATGACACATGTAGGACACTGTGTGGACATGACACATGTAGGACGCTGTGTGTACATGACACATGTAGGACGCTGTGTGGACTTGACACATGTAGGACACTGTGGACTAGACACATGTAGGACGCTGTGGGGACATGGCACATGTAGGACGCTGTGTGGACATGACACATGTAGGAAGCTGTGTGGACATGACACATGTAGGACGCTGTGTGGATATGACACATGTAGAACACTGTGTGGACATGACACATGTAGGACGCTTTGTGGGCATGACACATGTAGGACACTGTGTGGACATGACACATGTAGGATGATGTGTGGACATGACACATGTAGGACGCTGTGGACTTGACACATGTAGGACGCTGTGTGGACATGAAACATGTAGGACACTGTGTGGACATGACACATGTAGGACGCTGTGTGGACATGACACATGTAGGACGCTGTGTGGACATGACACATGTAGGACGCTTTGGACATGACACATGTAGGTTACTGTGTGGACATGACACATGTAGGACGCTTTGTAGACATGACACATGTAGGACGCTGTGTGGACATGAAACATGTAGGACGCTGTGTGGACATGACACATGTAGGACGCTGTGTGGACATGACACATGTAGGACGCTGTGTGGACATGACACATGTAGGACGCTTTGGACATGACACATTTAGGTTACTGTGTGGACCTGACACATGTAGGACACTGACACTGTGTGGACATGACACATGTAGGACGCTGTGTAGACATGACACATGTAGGACGTTGTGTGGACATGACACATGTAGGACGCTGTGTGGATATGACACATGTAGGTTACTGTGTGGACATGACACATGTAGGACACTGACACTGTGTGGACATGACACATGTAGGACAATGTGTGGACATGACACATGTAGGACGCTGTGTGGACATGACACATGTTGGACACTGTGTGGACGTGACACATTTAGGACACTGTGTGGACATGACACATGTAGGACACTGTGTGGACACGACACATGTAGGACACTGTGGACATGACACATGTAGGACGCTCTGTGGACATGACACATGTAGGACGCTTTGTGGACATGACACATGTAGGACACTGTGTGGACATGACACATGTAGGACGCTTTGTGGGCATGACACATGTAGGACACTGTGTGGACATGACACATGTAGGATGATGTGTGGACATGACACATGTAGGACGCTGTGGACTTGACACATGTAGGACGCTGTGTGGACATGAAACATGTAGGACACTGTGTGGACATAACACATGTAGGATGCTTTGTGGATATGACACATGTAGGATGCTGTGTGGACATGACACATGTAGGACACTGTGTGGACATAACACATGTAGGATGCTTTGTGGATATGACACATGTAGGACGCTGTGGACATGACACATGTAGGACACTGTGTGGACATGAAACTTGTAGAACGCTGTGTTGACATGACGCATGTAGGACGCTGTGTGGAAATGACACATGTAGGTTACTGTGTGGACATGACACATGTAGGACACTGACACTGTGTGGACATGACACATGTAGGACACTGTGTGGACATGACACATGTAGGACACTGTGTGGACATAACACATGTAGGATGCTTTGTGGATATGACACATGTAGGACACTGTGTGGACACGACACATGTAGGACACTGTGGACATGACACATGTAGGACGCTCTGTGGACATGACACATGTAGGACGCTTTGTGGACATGACACATGTAGGACACTGTGTGGACATGACACATGTAGGACGCTTTGTGGGCATGACACATGTAGGACACTGTGTGGACATGACACATGTAGGATGATGTGTGGACATGACACATGTAGGACGCTGTGGACTTGACACATGTAGGACGCTGTGTGGACATGAAACATGTAGGACACTGTGTGGACATAACACATGTAGGATGCTTTGTGGATATGACACATGTAGGACGCGGTGTGGACATGACACATGTAGGACACTGTGTGGACATAACACATGTAGGATGCTTTGTGGATATGACACATGTAGGACGCTGTGGACATGACACATGTAGGACACTGTGTGGACATGAAACTTGTAGAACGCTGTGTTGACATGACGCATGTAGGACGCTGTGTGGAAATGACACATGTAGGTTACTGTGTGGACATGACACATGTAGGACACTGACACTGTGTGGACATGACACATGTAGGACACTGTGTGGACATGACACATGTAGGACACTGTGTGGACATGAAACATGTAGGACGCTGTGTGGACATGAAACATGTAGGACGCTGTGTGGACATGACACATGTAGGACGCTGTAGACATGACACATGTAGGTTACTGTGTGGACATGACACATGTAGGACGCTGTGTGGACATGACACATGTAGGACACTGACACTGTGTGGACATGACACATGTAGAACACTGTGTGGACATGACACATATAGGACACTGTGTGGACATGACACATGTAGGACGCTGTGTGGACATGAAACATGTAGGACGCTGTGTGGACATGAAACATGTAGGACGCTGTGTGGACATGGCACATGTAGGACGCTGTAGACATGACACATGTAGGTTACTGTGTGGACATGACACATGTAGGACACTGACACTGTGTGGACATGACACATGTAGGACACTGTGTGGACATGACACATGTAGGTTACTGTGTGGACATGACACATGTAGGACGCTGTGTGGACTTGACACATGTAGGACACTGTGGACTAGACACATGTCGGACGCTGTGGGGACATGACACATGTAGGACACTGTGTGGACATGACACATGTAGGACGCTGTGTGGACATGACACATGTAGGACGTTGTGTGGACATGACACATTTAGAACACTGTGGACATGACACATGTAGGACGCTTTGTGGGCATGACACATGTAGGACACTGTGTGGACATGACACATGTAGGACGCTGTGTGGACATGACACATGTAGGACGCTGTGTGGACATGACACATGTAGGACGCTGTGTGGACATGACACATGTAGGTTACTGTGTGGACATGACACATGTAGGACGCTGTGGACATGACACATGTAGGTTATTGTGTGGACATGACACATGTAGGACACTGACACTGTGTGGACATGACACATGTAGGACACTGTGTGGACATGACACATGTAGGACGCTGTGTGGACATGACACATGTAGGACGCTGTGTGGACATGAAACATGTAGAACGCTGTGTGGACATGAAACATGTAGGACGCTGTGTGGACATGACACTTGTAGGACGCTGTAGACATGACACATGTAGGTTACTGTGTGGACATGACACATGTAGGACACTGACACTGTGTGGACATGACACTTGTAGGACGCTGTGTGGAAATGAAACATGTAGGACGCTGTGTGGACATGACACATGTAGGACGCTGTATACATGACACATGTAGGTTACTGTGTGGACATGACACATGTAGGACACTGACACTGTGTGGACATGACACATGTAGGACACTGTGTGGACATGACACATGTAGGACACTGTGTGGACATGACACATGTAGGACGCTGTGTGTACATGACACATGTAGGACGCTGTGGACTTGACACATGTAGGACACTGTGGACTAGACACATGTAGGACGCTGTGGGGACATGACACATGTAGGACGCTGTGTGGACATGACACATGTAGGAAGCTGTGTGGACATGACACATGTAGGACGCTGTGTGGATATGACACATGTAGGATGATGTGTGGACATGACACATGTAGGACGCTTTGGACATGACACATGTAGGTTACTGTGTGGACATGACACATGTAGGACGCTTTGTAGACATGACACATGTAGGACGCTGTGTGGACATGACACATGTAGGACGCTGTGTGGACATGACACATGTAGGTTACTGTGTGGACATGACACATGTAGGACGCTGTAGACATGACACATGTAGGTTACTGTGTGGACATGACGCATGTAGGACACTGACACTGTGTGGACATTACACATGTAGGACGCTGTGGACTAGACACAACACTGTGGGGACATGACACATGTAGGACGCTGTGTGGACATGACACATGTAGGACGCTGTGTGAACATGACACATGTAGGACGCTGTGTAGACATGACACATGTAGGACGTTGTGTGGACATGACACATATAGGACGCTGTGTGGATATGACACATGTAGGTTACTGTGTGGACATGACACATGTAGGACGCTGTGTGGACATGATACATGTAGGACGCTGTGTGGACATGAAACATGTAGGACGCTGTGTGGACATGACACATGTAGGACGCTGTGTGGACATGACACATGTAGGACGCTGTGTGGACATGACACATGTAGGTTACTGTGTGGACATGACACATGTAGGACGTTGTGTGGACATGACACATATAGGACGCTGTGTGGATGACACATGTAGTTACTGTGTGGAGATGACACATGTAGGACAATGTGTGGACATGACACATGTAGGACGCTGTGTGGACATGACACATGTAGGACAATGTGTGGACATGACACATGTAGGACGCTGTGTGGACATGACACATGTAGGACGCTGTGTGGACGTGACACATTTAGGACACTGTGTGGACATGACACATGTAGGACGCTTTGTGGACATGACACATGTAGGACGCTGTGTAGACATGACACATGTAGGACACTGTGTGGACACGACACATGTAGGACACTGTGGACATGACACATGTAGGATGCTGTGTGGACATGACACATGTAGGACGCTTTGTGGACATGACACATGTAGGACACTGTGTGGACATGACACATGTAGGACGCTGTGGACATGACACATGTAGGACACTGTGTGGACATGACACATGTAGGACGCTTTGTGGACATGACACATGTAGGACACTGTGTTGACATGACACATGTAGGACGCTGTGTGGACATGACACATGTAGGACGTTGTGTGGACATGAAACATGTAGGGCGCTGTGTTGACATGACACATGTAGGACGCTGTGTGGACATGACACATGTAGGACCCTGTGGACATGACACATGTAGGTTACTGTGTGGACATGACACTTGTAGGACACTGACACTGTGTGGACCTGACACATGTAGGACACTGTGTGGACATGACATGTAGGACACTGACACTGTGGGGACATGACACATGTAGGACACTGTGTGGACATGACATGTAGGACACTGACACTGTGTGGACATGACACATGTAGGACGCTGTTTGGACATGAAACATGTAGGACGCTGTGTGGACATGAAACAAGTAGGACGCTGTGTCGACATGACACATGTAGGACGCTGTAGACATGACACATGTAGGTTACTGTTTGGACATGACACATGTAGGACACTGACACTGTGTGGACATTACATGTAGGACACTCTGTGGACATGACACATGTAGGACGCTTTGTGGGCATGACACATGTAGGACACTGTGTGGACATGACACATGTAGGACGCTATGTGGACATGACACATGTAGGACGCTGTGGACATGACACATGTAGGACACTGTGTGGACATGACACATGTAGGACGCTGTGTGGACATGACACATGTAGGACGCTGTGTGGACTTGACACATGTAGGACACTGTGGACTAGACACATGTAGGACGCTGTGGGGACATGACACATGTAGGACGCTGTGTGGACATGACACATGTAGGACGCTGTGTGGACATGACACATGTAGGACGCTGTGGACATGACACATGTAGGTTACTGTGTGGACATGACACATGTAGGACGTTGTGTGGACATGACACATATAGGACGCTGTGTGGACATGACACATGTAGGACGCTGTGTGGACATGACACATGTAGGACGCTGTGTGGACATGACACATGTAGGTTACTGTGTGGACATGACACATGTAGGACGTTGTGTGGACATGACACATATAGGACGCTGTGTGGATGACACATGTAGTTACTGTGTGGAGATGACACATGTAGGACAATGTGTGGACATGACACATGTAGGACGCTGTGTGGACATGTCACATGTAGGACAATGTGTGGACATGACACATGTAGGACGCTGTGTGGACATGACACATGTAGGACGCTGTGTGGACGTGACACATGTAGTTACTGTGTGGAGATGACACATGTAGGACAATGTGTGGACATGACACATGTAGGACGCTGTGTGGACATGACACATGTAGGACGCTGTGTGGACATAACACATGTAGGACACTGTGTGGACATGACACATGTAGGACGCTGTGTGGACATGACACATGTAGGACGCTGTGTGGACATGACACATGTAGGACACTGTGTGGACATAACACATGTAGGATGCTTTGTGGATATGACACATGTAGGACGCTGTGGACATGACACATGTAGGACACTGTGTGGACATGAAACTTGTAGAACGCTGTGTTGACATGACGCATGTAGGACGCTGTGTGGACATGACACATGTAGGACGCTGTGTGGACATGACACATGTAGGTTACTGTGTGGACATGACACATGTAGGACACTGACACTGTGTGGACATGATACATGTAGGACACTGTGTGGACATGACACATATAGGACATTGTGTGGACATGACACATGTAGGACGCTGTGTGGACATGAAACATGTAGGACGCTGTGTGGACATGAAACATGTAGGTTGCTGTGTGGACATGACACATGTAGGACGCTGTAGACATGACACATGTAGGTTACTGTGTGGACATGACACATGTAGGACACTGACACTGTGTGGACATGACACATGTAGAACACTGTGTGGACATGACACATATAGGACACTGTGTGGACATCACACATGTAGGACGCTGTGTGGACATGAAACATGTAGGACGCTGTGTGGACATGAAACATGTAGGACGCTGTGTGGACATGGCACATGTAGGACGCTGTAGACATGACACATGTAGGTTACTGTGTGGACATGACACATGTAGGACACTGACACTGTGTGGACATGACACATGTAGGACACTGTGTGGACATGACACATGTAGGTTACTGTGTGGACATGACACATGTAGGACGCTGTGTGGACTTGACACATGTAGGACACTGTGGACTAGACACATGTCGGACGCTGTGGGGACATGACACATGTAGGACACTGTGTGGACATGACACATGTAGGACGCTGTGTGGACATGACACATGTAGGACGCTGTGTGGACATGACACATGTAGAACACTGTGGACATGACACATGTAGGACGCTTTGTGGGCATGACACATGTAGGACACTGTGTGGACATGACACATGTAGGACGCTGTGTGGACATGACACATGTAGGACGCTGTGTGGACATGACACATGTAGGACGCTGTGTGGACATGACACATGTAGGTTACTGTGTGGACATGACACATGTAGGACGCTGTGGACATGACACATGTAGGTTATTGTGTGGACATGACACATGTAGGACACTGACACTGTGTGGACATGACACATGTAGGACACTGTGTGGACATGACACATGTAGGACGCTGTGTGGACATGACACATGTAGGACGCTGTGTGGACATGAAACATGTAGAACGCTGTGTGGACATGAAACATGTAGGACGCTGTGTGGACATGACACTTGTAGGACGCTGTAGACATGACACATGTAGGTTACTGTGTGGACATGACACATGTAGGACACTGACACTGTGTGGACATGACACTTGTAGGACGCTGTGTGGAAATGAAACATGTAGGACGCTGTGTGGACATGACACATGTAGGACGCTGTATACATGACACATGTAGGTTACTGTGTGGACATGACACATGTAGGACACTGACACTGTGTGGACATGACACATGTAGGACACTGTGTGGACATGACACATGTAGGACACTGTGTGGACATGACACATGTAGGACGCTGTGTGTACATGACACATGTAGGACGCTGTGTGGACTTGACACATGTAGGACACTGTGGACTAGACACATGTAGGACGCTGTGGGGACATGACACATGTAGGACGCTGTGTGGACATGACACATGTAGGAAGCTGTGTGGACATGACACATGTAGGACGCTGTGTGGATATGACACATGTAGAACACTGTGTGGACATGACACATGTAGGACGCTTTGTGGGCATGACACATGTAGGACACTGTGTGGACATGACACATGTAGGATGATGTGTGGACATGACACATGTAGGACGCTGTGGACTTGACACATGTAGGACGCTGTGTGGACATGAAACATGTAGGACACTGTGTGGACATGACACATGTAGGACGCTGTGTGGACATGACACATGTAGGACGCTGTGTGGACATGACACATGTAGGACGCTTTGGACATGACACATGTAGGTTACTGTGTGGACATGACACATGTAGGACGCTTTGTAGACATGACACATGTAGGACGCTGTGTGGACATGAAACATGTAGGACGCTGTGTGGACATGACACATGTAGGACGCTGTGTGGACATGACACATGTAGGACGCTGTGTGGACATGACACATGTAGGACGCTTTGGACATGACACATTTAGGTTACTGTGTGGACCTGACACATGTAGGACACTGACACTGTGTGGACATGACACATGTAGGACGCTGTGTAGACATGACACATGTAGGACGTTGTGTGGACATGACACATGTAGGACGCTGTGTGGATATGACACATGTAGGTTACTGTGTGGACATGACACATGTAGGACACTGACACTGTGTGGACATGACACATGTAGGACAATGTGTGGACATGACACATGTAGGACGCTGTGTGGACATGACACATGTTGGACACTGTGTGGACGTGACACATTTAGGACACTGTGTGGACATGACACATGTAGGACACTGTGTGGACACGACACATGTAGGACACTGTGGATATGACACATGTAGAACACTGTGTGGACATGACACATGTAGGACGCTTTGTGGGCATGACACATGTTGGACACTGTGTGGACATGACACATGTAGGATGATGTGTGGACATGACACATGTAGGACGCTTTGGACATGACACATGTAGGTTACTGTGTGGACATGACACATGTAGGACGCTTTGTAGACATGACACATGTAGGACGCTGTGTGGACATGACACATGTAGGACGCTGTGTGGACATGACACATGTAGGTTACTGTGTGGACATGACACATGTAGGACGCTGTAGACATGACACATGTAGGTTACTGTGTGGACATGACGCATGTAGGACACTGACACTGTGTGGACATTACACATGTAGGACGCTGTGGACTAGACACAACACTGTGGGGACATGACACATGTAGGACGCTGTGTGGACATGACACATGTAGGACGCTGTGTGGACATGACACATGTAGGACGCTGTGTAGACATGACACATGTAGGACGTTGTGTGGACATGACACATGTAGGACGCTGTGTGGATATGACACATGTAGGTTACTGTGTGGACATGACACATGTAGGACGCTGTGTGGACATGATACATGTAGGACGCTGTGTGGACATGAAACATGTAGGACGCTGTGTGGACATGACACATGTAGGACGCTGTGTGGACATGACACATGTAGGACGCTGTGTGGACATGACACATGTAGGTTACTGTGTGGACATGACACATGTAGGACGTTGTGTGGACATGACACATATAGGACGCTGTGTGGATGACACATGTAGTTACTGTGTGGAGATGACACATGTAGGACAATGTGTGGACCTGACACATGTAGGACGCTGTGTGGACATGACACATGTAGGACAATGTGTGGACATGACACATGTAGGACGCTGTGTGGACATGACACATGTAGGACGCTTTGGACATGACACATGTAGGTTACTGTGTGGACATGACACATGTAGGACGCTTTGTAGACATGACACATGTAGGACGCTGTGTGGACATGAAACATGTAGGACGCTGTGTGGACATGACACATGTAGAACGCTGTGTGGACATGACACATGTAGGACGCTGTGTGGACATGACACATGTAGGACGCTTTGGACATGACACATGTAGGTTACTGTGTGGACCTGACACATGTAGGACACTGACACTGTGTGGACATGACACATGTAGGACGCTGTGTAGACATGACACATGTAGGACGTTGTGTGGACATGACACATGTAGGACGCTGTGTGGATATGACACATGTAGGTTACTGTGTGGACATGACACATGTAGGACACTGTCACTGTGTGGACATGACACATGTAGGACAATGTGTGGACATGACACATGTAGGACGCTGTGTGGACATGACACATGTTGGACACTGTGTGGACGTGACACATTTAGGACACTGTGTGGACATGACACATGTAGGACACTGTGTGGACACGACACATGTAGGACACTGTGGATATGACACATGTAGAACACTGTGTGGACATGACACATGTAGGACGCTTTGTGGGCATGACACATGTTGGACACTGTGTGGACATGACACATGTAGGATGATGTGTGGACATGACACATGTAGGACGCTTTGGACATGACACATGTAGGTTACTGTGTGGACATGACACATGTAGGACGCTTTGTAGACATGACACATGTAGGACGCTGTGTGGACATGACACATGTAGGACGCTGTGTGGACATGACACATGTAGGTTACTGTGTGGACATGACACATGTAGGACGCTGTAGACATGACACATGTAGGTTACTGTGTGGACATGACGCATGTAGGACACTGACACTGTGTGGACATTACACATGTAGGACGCTGTGGACTAGACACAACACTGTGGGGACATGACACATGTAGGACGCTGTGTGGACATGACACATGTAGGACGCTGTGTGGACATGACACATGTAGGACGCTGTGTAGACATGACACATGTAGGACGTTGTGTGGACATGACACATGTAGGACGCTGTGTGGATATGACACATGTAGGTTACTGTGTGGACATGACACATGTAGGACGCTGTGTGGACATGATACATGTAGGACGCTGTGTGGACATGAAACATGTAGGACGCTGTGTGGACATGACACATGTAGGACGCTGTGTGGACATGACACATGTAGGACGCTGTGTGGACATGACACATGTAGGTTACTGTGTGGACATGACACATGTAGGACGCTGTGTGGATGACACATGTAGTTACTGTGTGGAGATGACACATGTAGGACAATGTGTGGACATGACACATGTAGGACGCTGTGTGGACATGACACATGTAGGACAATGTGTGGACATGACACATGTAGGACGCTGTGTGGACATGACACATGTAGGACGCTGTGTGGACATGACACATGTAGGACGCTGTGTGGACATGACACATGTAGGACGCTTTGGACATGACACATGTAGGTTACTGTGTGGACATGACACATGTAGGACGCTTTGTAGACATGACACATGTAGGACGCTGTGTGGACATGAAACATGTAGGACGCTGTGTGGACATGACACATGTAGGACGCTGTGTGGACATGACACATGTAGGACGCTGTGTGGACATGACACATGTAGGACGCTTTGGACATGACACATGTAGGTTACTGTGTGGACCTGACACATGTAGGACACTGACACTGTGTGGACATGACACATGTAGGACGCTGTGTAGACATGACACATGTAGGACGTTGTGTGGACATGACACATGTAGGACGCTGTGTGGATATGACACATGTAGGTTACTGTTTGGACATGACACATGTAGGACACTGACACTGTGTGGACATGACACATGTAGGACAATGTGTGGACATGACACATGTAGGACGCTGTGTGGACATGACACATGTTGGACACTGTGTGGACGTGACACATTTAGGACACTGTGTGGACATGACACATGTAGGACACTATGTGGACACGACACATGTAGGACACTGTGGATATGACACATGTAGAACACTGTGTGGACATGACACATGTAGGACGCTTTGTGGGCATGACACATGTTGGACACTGTGTGGACATGACACATGTAGGATGATGTGTGGACATGACACATGTAGGACGCTTTGGACATGACACATGTAGGTTACTGTGTGGACATGACACATGTAGGACGCTTTGTAGACATGACACATGTAGGACGCTGTGTGGACATGACACATGTAGGACGCTGTGTGGACATGACACATGTAGGTTACTGTGTGGACATGACACATGTAGGACGCTGTAGACATGACACATGTAGGTTACTGTGTGGACATGACGCATGTAGGACGCTGTGTGGACATGACACATGTAGGACGCTGTATGGACATGATACATGTAGGACGCTGTGTGGACATGAAACATGTAGGACGCTGTGTGGACATGACACATGTAGGACGCTGTGTGGACATGACACATGTAGGTTACTGTGTGGACATGACACATGTAGGACGTTGTGTGGACATGACACATATAGGACGCTGTGTGGATGACACATGTAGTTACTGTGTGGAGATGACACATGTAGGACAATGTGTGGACATGACACATGTAGGACGCTGTGTGGACATGACACATGTAGGACAATGTGTGGACATGACACATGTAGGACGCTGTTTGGACATGACACATGTAGGACGCTGTGTGGACGTGACACATTTAGGACACTGTGTGGACATGACACATGTAGGACGCTTTGTGGACATGACACATGTAGGACGCTGTGTAGACATGACACATGTAGGACACTGTGTGGACACGACACATGTAGGACACTGTGGACATGACACATGTAGGATGCTGTGTGGACATGACACATGTAGGACGCTTTGTGGACATGACACATGTAGGACACTGTGTGGACATGACACATGTAGGACGCTGTGGACATGACACATGTAGGACACTGTGTGGACATGACACATGTAGGACGCTTTGTGGACATGACACATGTAGGACACTGTGTTGACATGACACATGTAGGACGCTGTGTGGACATGACACATGTAGGACGTTGTGTGGACATGAAACATGTAGGGCGCTGTGTTGACATGACACATGTAGGACGCTGTGTGGACATGACACATGTAGGACCCTGTGGACATGACACATGTAGGTTACTGTGTGGACATGACACTTGTAGGACACTGACACTGTGTGGACCTGACACATGTAGGACACTGTGTGGACATGACATGTAGGACACTGACACTGTGTGGACATGACACATGTAGGACACTGTGTGGACATGACATGTAGGACACTGACACTGTGTGGACATGACACATGTAGGACGCTGTTTGGACATGAAACATGTAGGACGCTGTGTGGACATGAAACATGTAGGACGCTGTGTCGACATGACACATGTAGGACGCTGTAGACATGACACATGTAGGTTACTGTTTGGACATGACACATGTAGGACACTGACACTGTGTGGACATTACATGTAGGACACTCTGTGGACATGACACATGTAGGACGCTTTGTGGGCATGACACATGTAGGACACTGTGTGGACATGACACATGTAGGACGCTGTGTGGACATGACACATGTAGGACGCTGTGGACATGACACATGTAGGACACTGTGTGGACATGACACATGTAGGACGCTGTGTGGACATGACACATGTAGGACGCTGTGTGGACTTGACACATGTAGGACACTGTGGACTAGACACATGTAGGACGCTGTGGGGACATGACACATGTAGGACGCTGTGTGGACATGACACATGTAGGACGCTGTGTGGACATGACACATGTAGGACGCTGTGTGGACATGACACATGTAGAACACTGTGGACATGACACATGTAGGACGCTTTGTGGGCATGACACATGTAGGACACTGTGTGGACATGACACATGTAGGACGCTGTGTGGACATGACACATGTAGGACGCTGTGGACATGAAACATGTAGGACGCTGTGTGGACATGACACGTAGGACGCTGTGTGGACATGACACATGTAGGACGCTTTGTGGACATGACACATGTAGGACGCTGTGGACATGACACATGTAGGTTACTGTGTGGACCTGACACATGTAGGACACTGACACTGTGTGGACATGACACATGTAGGACGCTGTGTAGACATGACACATGTAGGACGTTGTGTGGACATGACACATGTAGGACGCTGTGTGGATATGACACATGTAGGACACTGACACTGTGTGGACATGACACATGTAGGACGCTGTGTAGACATGACACATGTAGGACGTTGTGTGGACATGACACATGTAGGACGCTGTGTGGACATGACACATGTAGGACACTGACACTGTGTGGACATGACACATGTAGGACAATGTTAGGACATGACACATGTAGGACGCTGTGTGGACATGACACATGTAGGACGCTGTGTGGACGTGACACATTTAGGACACTGTGGACATGACACATGTAGGACGCTTTGTGGACATGACTCATGTAGGACGCTGTGTAGACATGACACATGTAGGACACTGTGTGGACACGACACATGTAGGACACTGTGGACATGACACATGTAGGACGCTGTGTGGACATGACACATGTAGGACGCTTTGTGGACATGACACATGTAGGACACTGTGTGGACATGACACATGTAGGACGCTGTGGACATGACACATGTAGGACACTGTGTGGACATGACACATGTAGGACGCTTTGTGGACATGACACATGTAGGACACTGTGTGGACATGACACATGTAGGACGCTTTGGACATGACACATGTAGGACACTGTGGACATGACACATGTAGGACACTGTGTGGACATGACACCTGTAGGACACTGTGTGGACATGACACCTGTAGGACACTGTGTGGACATGACACATGTAGGACGCTTTGTGGACATGACACATGTAGGACACTGTGGACATGACACATGTAGGACACTGTGTGGACATGACACATGTATTAATATGTAAATGAGACTCCTGCAAGAAAGTACTATACTATACATGATATACATATATATATATATATATATATATATATATATATATATATATATACATGATATATATATAATAAATATAAAAATATATATATGTGTACTAACGAGCACCACACATATATATATATATATATATATATATATATATATATATATATATATATATTCATGCGTGTGTATATATATATATATATATATATATATATATATATTCATGCGTGTGTATATATACCAGGGGTTCCTCTGACACAGGTCCTGACACAGGTTCCTCTGTGGTTCCTGTGTGGTTCCTCTGTGTTTATTCTGTGGTTCCTCTGACACAGGTTCCTCTGTGGTTCCTCTGTGTTTATTCTGTGGTTCCTCTGACACAGGTTCCTCTGTGGTTCCTCTGTGGTTCCTGTGTGGTTCCTGTGTGGTTCCTCTGTGTTTATTCTGTGGTTCCTCTGACACAGGTTCCTCTGTGGTTCCTCTGTGTTTATTCTGTGGTTCCTCTGACACAGGTTCCTCTGTGGTTCCTCTGTGGTTCCTGTGTGGTTCCTGTGTGGTTCCTCTCTGGTTCCTCTATGGTTCTTCTGTGGTTCCTCTGTGTTTCCTCTGTGGTTCCTCTGTGGTTCCTCTGACACAGGTTCCTCTGTGGTTCCTCTGTGGTTCTTGTGTGTTTCCTCTGTGGTTCCTCTATGGATCTTCTGTGGTTCCTCTGACACAGGTTCCTCTGTGGTTCCTCTATGGTTCCTCTGTGGTTCCTCTGTGTTTCCTCTGTGGTTCCTCTGTGGTTCCTCTGTGGTTCCTCTGACACAGGTTCCTGTGTGGTTCCTCTGTGGTTCCTGTGTGGTTCCTTTGTGGTTCCTCTGTGTTTCCTCTGTGGTTCCTCTGACACAGGTTCCTGTGTGGTTCCTCTGTGGTTCCTGTGTGGTTCCTCTGTGGTTCCTCTGTGGTTCCTCTGTGGTTCCTCTATGGTTCCTCTGTGGTTGCAGGTGTTCTGCTTCACCTGCAGAGGTCTGTACGAGGAGCACAAGCTGCTCTTCACTCTGCTGCTGGCTCTGAAGATCCACCTGCAGAACAAACACATCTCCCAACAAGAGGTCCTCACCTTTATCAAAGGTACAGAGAAGGAACCTGCCCCCCTCTGTCCCCCCTCTGTCCCCCCTCTGTCCCCCCTCTGCCCCCCCTCTGTCCCCCCTCTGCCCCCCTCTGCCCCCCTCTGTCCCCCCTCTGCCCCCCCTCTGTCCCCCCTCTGCCCCCCTCTGCCCCCCCTCTGTCCCCCCCCTGCCCCCCTCTGTCCCCCCTCTGTCCCCCCTCTGTCCCCCCTCTGCCCCCCTCTGTCCCCCCTCTGTCCCCCCTCTGCCCCCCTCTGTCCCCCCTCTGTCCCCCCTCTGCCCCCCTCTGTCCCCCCTCTGTCCCCCCTCTGTCCCCCTCTGTCCCCCCTCTGTCCCCCCTCTGTCCCCTACAGGCCGGTCCCAGCACAAACCTCCAAAGAGCTGCAGATGTGACACTTCCATGTTTTTCAGGAGGAGCTTCTCTGGACCTGAACTCTGTGGAGCCCAAACCCAAACGCTGGATCCTGGACCAGACCTGGTTAAACCTGGTGCAGCTCTCACACCTGTCGCCCTTCTCCCACCTCCTCCGACAGGTGAGTGTCACCTCCTCCTGTTGGAGGTTACAGGGGGCGCGGCTCACCTGTAAAGGGCGCGGCTCACCTGTAGGGGGTCCGGCTCACCTGTAGAGGGCGCGGCTCACCTGTAGAGGGCGCGGCTCACCTGTAGAGGGCGCGGCTCACCTGTAGAGGGCGCGGCTCACCTGTAGAGGGCGCGGCTCACCTGTAGGGGGCGCGGCTCACCTGTAGAGGGCGCGGCTCACCTGTAGAGGGCGCGGCTCACCTGTAGAGGGCGCGGCTCACCTGTAGGGGGCGCGGCTCACCTCTAGGGGGCGTTGCTTGTGCAGGTGACTCAGGGCGAGCGCTGGTGGAAGGCGTGGTTCGATCACGCAGCCCCTGAAGACGCTGCTCTTCCCGACGGCTACGAGACTCAGCTCGACCCCTTCAGGAGACTCCTGCTGGTGCGGAGCTGGTGCCCTGACCGCACCATCGCCCAGGTCAGTGCCCGGACTGAGCTGCCTTTGACCCTCATGTCCAGTGGGTCAGACGTGGGGTCTTGTTTTTGTCCTCAGGCCCGGCGCTACATCGGGGCATCTCTGGGCGCTGCCTTCACAGAGGGCCTGGTGCTGGACCTGGAGACGCTGTGGTCAGAGGGCGACTGCAGGACTCCTCTGGTGTGCCTGCTGTCGATGGGCTCTGACCCCACGGAGAACATCGAGAGACTCGCCAAGTCCAAGGTCCGGGACACGAAAGTAAAAGAGGGGATTTAGATTGAAAATAACAATGACCAGTTTTCCCACAAAGAGACAGTGTAAACACGTCACAAGGGACGTCACTGCATTAGCTGCTAACGTCAGTAGTTTGATGTTAGCTTTCGGCTAACGCTTAAGCATTCTCTCCTCACGCGAGTCACCCGTGTTGTAAATGTATTTTTTTTTTTTTTATTTTTTTTTTTTATTGATTTTGCATTTAAAAGACACCACATAGTGCACTCAAAACATCAAAGCAAGTATAATCATAAGTTACATAAACTTATACATATCTATATACACATATACCGGTACATGTACATGTATATACACATCAGGTCATGTAACATTGGTACCCATCACTTGACCGAGGAACCTAGCATCCCAAACTGAGGCCCACCCCAACTGGAGCCAGTGTCGAGGGCAAACGCACGGGCAAGCCAACACCGGACCCCCCCAATTAACTTCAGGGCGGCCCCGACCCATGCCGGAGCCAGTACTGATCCAAAATGCGGAGCTCACAGGGCCGCCTTCATCCCGTGTCCAGGAATCCACTCGACCGTCCAAGAGAAGGCACGGAAATTGGGATCAAGCCTCTTACCCCGCGCCAAGCCGAAGTTGGGACTCCAGCACCGCACTATACATATACCCGTACATATACACATACACACATACATACCTACGCACCTACACCCCTACACCCCTACACCCTTGTACCCCTACACCCTTACACCCCTACACCCCTACACACCCCCTAAAAAGAGAGGAGAGGAGAAAGGGGGGGAGAAAAAAAAAAAAAAATATATATATATATATATATATATATATATATAGATATAATAATAATAATTAAAAAATATAGCCGCAAGCGGCAATGATCGGCCCTCGCCACACCGCCGCCACGCCGCAAGAGGAGGGGGCGTGGCTAACGCGCCCCAATTGTCCTTTTATTACGCCTACTGCTGAATCTGTGAAGCTGTCACATCTTCTCACTTTGTTTTACATCAAAAAGACATTTTATTTTGAATTCTTGGCAAAATGTGCGGCTCTGCTGCACAGACACTTTGACTCTTTGAATAAAAATGTGTTTAACTTTTGATGGTCCTGAAGATGAGTCTCACCACATTTCATCAGGTTAATAGGGCTGACGCCCTGAGGGGGAGGAGTTTGTGAAAGTCTAAAGTGTAAACATGTTCTGGTGATTTCCACATTGGAATAACATGGGAAGTTTTGGTCATCGCTACGGCAACGACGTAACAATTATGACATGAGTCATTGACTTTTTTGATGGGTCCAAAATTGAGTTGTGTGTCAAATTTCATAAAATTTCGCAAAACTAAACATTTAACCTCCATATAAACTCTGTAGGGGGCGCTGTGGCGCCAAATGAATTAATTTCACTTCAAGTAAGTTTAGGGCAAAGAGTTTAACAACTGATTCTAATTTGACGCAATTCAGACTTTATCTGCGCAAACGACAGAAATGTTAAATTTGGGAGATTTCTGAAATTCGAGCTACAGTTTGTGGCTTCGCCCAAACCCACAGAAACTGTGACAGGGTCAAAGTCATTTAAATAACTTTTGATGTCCCACTTCTCAGCACCATTTTCACACAATTTCAGCTTTTTAGAGCCAACGCCCTGAGAGGAGTTCATAAAAGTACCACGTCTGGAAAAACTCCCGAGTCATGCTTAGCCATTTTTGAAGCAATATGGCTGACATTTTGTTGGGCGGACGGCGTTGCCGTAATAATATTTTTTACTTCTCTTGTCAACATCTACCTCTGCGCCAAATTTCATGATTCTACGATAAGATTTTTTTTGGGTCATTTTCTATCTTAATGCATTTTTGGTACATTTGGGGGCGCTGACGCGCACATTTTTTAAATTTTAGAAAAGGGAGATAGCCAGAATGTAGAGGCACGATTTTTAGAGGTGTGTAAATTTTTGTGACTTTTCGTCAATGTTCACTGGGTGAAAAATAGGGGGGTTGGTCCCGAGAAGAAGAAGAAGAAGAAGAAGAAGAATATTCCGATGCGAAAACAATGTTTCCCATTTTTCAAATACCATAAACTATACATTTTTGGAAAGCGCTCGCGCTTTCCTACCTCATGGTGTGGGTCCCTGGTCACTGACGGGTACTTTCGATAATTTTGAGTGGGCTCCGCCCACTTTGTGTTTTTGGCCCTCTATACAGTAATAATGTTCAATTTTAGCATTACATGTTTATATGAACGGAACATGCAAGAGATGGAACGTATTCGTGAGCTACTTAGCGCAAATGAGTGCTTTACATGGGGAATATAAAGTGCTCGTTTAGTGCTCACTTTTGCACGGGCTTCGCCCGTTTACAACGGTAATGTTCCATTTTCCTACTACTAATTAGTCTGCACGGGGCGTGCGTGAGTGAAGGAGTGCGTTAGTGAGTGTTTGGAAGTGGGCGAGCGCTTTGCGCTCGATTTCGTGCGCACTACGTGCGCACTTTCGCTGCCGTGCTTCGCACGGCCTTACGAGATTAATAGGCCTCTCGCAGCTTGTGGCGCTCGGGCCTAATAATAATAAAAATAATAAAATGTAATCATAATCATCATAATAATAAATAATAAATAAATAAATACAAATAATAAAAGTAAGTACTGTATTTTACATCTATAAGAGGTTTTGGAGCGGCACCAATTATGTTCTTTACCTCGAGTTCCATATCTACAGTAATATCTGCTCACCATGATCCCTTCAATTTATCAAGTTATAGCATATCTACTTTAATGATTAGTAAGTTTATCCCGTAAATTTAGTGATAGTTTTCTTAATCTGAAAAGCCCATGGTTATCACCTTATTCCATTCCTCTCCAAAAAAGGAGGCTAGTGGGGACCAGTTTTTAACAAATGGTCCTACAGAGCCTTTCAGGACGTGTGAGAGCCTCTCGGGACGTGCGAGAGCCTCTCGGGACATGTGAGAGCCTTTCAGGACGTGTGAGAGCCTCTCGGGACGTGCGAGAGCCTCTCGGGACATGTGAGAGCCTTTCAGGACGTGTGAGAGCCTCTCGGGACGTGCGAGAGCCTCTCGGGACGTGCGAGAGCCTTTCGGGACGTGTGAGAGCCTCTCGGGACGTGCGAGAGCCTCTCGGGACATGTGAGAGCCTTTCGGGACGTGTGAGAGCCTCTCGGGACGTGCGAGAGCCTCTCGGGACGTGCGAGAGCCTTTCGGTACGTGCGAGAGCCTCTCGGGACGTGCGAGAGCCTCTCGGGACGTGCGAGAGCCTCTCGGGACGTGCGAGAGCCTCTCGGGACGTGCGAGAGCCTTTCGGGACGTGCGAGAGCCTCTCGGGACGTGCGAGAGCCTTTCGGGACGTGGGAGAGCCTCTCGGGACGTGGGAGAGCCTCTCGGGACGTGCGAGAGCCTCTCGGGACGTGCGAGAGCCTCTCGGGACGTGGGAGAGCCTTTCGGGACGTGCGAGAGCCTCTCGGGACGTGCGAGAGCCTCTCGGGACGTGCGAGAGCCTCTCGGGACGTGCGAGAGCCTTTCGGGACGTGGGAGAGCCTCTCGGGACGTGCGAGAGCCTCTCGGGACGTGCGAGAGCCTCTCGGGACGTGCGAGAGCCTCTCGGGACGTGCGAGAGCCTCTCGGGACGTGCGAGAGCCTCTCGGGACGTGCGAGAGCCTTTCGGGACGTGGGAGAGCCTCTCGGGACGTGCGAGAGCCTCTCGGGACGTGCGAGAGCCTCTCGGGACGTGCGAGAGCCTCTCGGGACGTGCGAGAGCCTCTCGGGACGTGCGAGAGCCTCTCGGGACGTGCGAGAGCCTCTCGGGACGTGTGAGAGCCTCTCCAGTGGCATTAAAGACATGACCTTCTCCCTCCACATAAAGATCTGGAGGTTCATCGTCTAGGCATCTTTGTAGGATTGTTAAGCGGCTGCAAATAATAAAATTCTCAAAATATATTCATGTTTCTTCTCTGAATATGTGTCTCGTCCTAAAACAAAACAATAAGGATCTGCTGGAATATTTATGAGTCGGAGGCGTTTAATATCTGTTCGGACACATTGCCAAAAATGTTGAACTTGGGGACAAAACCATAAGATGAGAGAATGTCCCCAAACTGTCTTCACATGATGGACACGGTGGAGCTGTAGCATCATATTTACTTTGAATAACTGTGTCACATGAAGCATATGGATTATATTATATTGAGTTTCATAAGATCTATTAGAACATGTCATTTTCTTTGCATTTAATAAAACTTGTTTCCATTTTGACTCGTCCAAATGGTCCAAAGTCATCGGTCCAAAGATTTTTACTTTTGATCAAAATGGGTTTGACAAACATACGTTTATACAAATAGCCTAAGCTTTTCTTTTTTAATTGAGCCTTAAGTCGAATAGTTTCAAGTTCATTCTTATAAGGGCCATTTTTATAGAATGGAATTGAAAAGATAAAGCTTCTTATCTGTAAATATCGATAGAAATGTGTCTGTGGGAGATTATATTCTAACTGAAGTTGAGAAAAAGATTATGAGGATGGATGAGAAGCTTCATTATGAGCGGATGAAGGCTTCACTTTGTCCTGATGGATGAGAAGCTTCATTATGAGCGGATGAAGGCTTCACTTTGTCCTGATGGATGAGAAGCTTCATTATGAGCGGATGAAGGCTTCACTTTGTCCTGATGGATGAGAAGCTTCATTATGAGCGGGTGAAGCTTCACTTTGTCCTGATGGATGAGAAGCTTCATTATGAGCGGATGAAGGCTTCACTTTGTCCTGATGGATGAGAAGCTTCATTATGAGCGGGTGAAGGCTTCACTTTGTCCTGATGGATGAGAAGCTTCATTATGAGCGGGTGAAGGATCTTCACTTTGTCCTGATGGATGAGAAGCTTCATTATGAGCGGGTGAAGGCTTCACTTTGTCCTGATGGATGAGAAGCTTCATTATGAGCGGATGAAGGCTTCACTTTGTCCTGATGGATGAGAAGCTTCATTATGAGCGGATGAAGGCTTCACTTTGTCCTGATGGATGAGAAGCTTCATTATGAGCGGATGAAGGCTTCACTTTGTCCTGATGGATGAGAAGCTTCATTATGAGCGGATGAAGGCTTCACTTTGTCCTGATGGATGAGAAGCTTCATTATGAGCGGGTGAAGGCTTCACTTTGTCCTGATGGATGAGAAGCTTCATTATGAGCGGGTGAAGGCTTCACTTTGTCCTGATGGATGAGAAGCTTCATTATGAGCGGGTGAAGGCTTCACTTTGTCCTGATGGATGAGAAGCTTCATTATGAGCGGGTGAAGGCTTCACTTTGTCCTGATGGATGAGAAGCTTCATTATGAGCGGGTGAAGGCTTCACTTTGTCCTGATGGATGAGAAGCTTCATTATGAGCGGATGAAGGCTTCACTTTGTCCTGATGGATGAGAAGCTTCATTATGAGCGGGTGAAGGCTTCACTTTGTCCTGATGGATGAGAAGCTTCATTATGAGCGGATGAAGGCTTCACTTTGTCCTGATGGATGAGAAGCTTCATTATGAGCGGGTGAAGGCTTCACTTTGTCCTGATGGATGAGAAGCTTCATTATGAGCGGGTGAAGGCTTCACTTTGTCCTGATGGATGAGAAGCTTCATTATGAGCGGGTGAAGGCTTCACTTTGTCCTGATGGATGAGAAGCTTCATTATGAGCGGATGAAGGCTTCACTTTGTCCTGATGGATGAGAAGCTTCATTATGAGCGGGTGAAGGCTTCACTTTGTCCTGATGGATGAGAAGCTTCATTATGAGCGGGTGAAGGCTTCACTTTGTCCTGATGGATGAGAAGCTTCATTATGAGCGGGTGAAGGCTTCACTTTGTCCTGATGGATGAGAAGCTTCATTATGAGCGGATGAAGGCTTCACTTTGTCCTGATGGATGAGAAGCTTCATTATGAGCGGGTGAAGGCTTCACTTTGTCCTGATGGATGAGAAGCTTCATTATGAGCGGATGAAGGCTTCACTTTGTCCTGATGGATGAGAAGCTTCATTATGAGCGGGTGAAGCTTCACTTTGTCCTGATGGATGAGAAGCTTCATTATGAGCGGGTGAAGGATCTTCACTTTGTCCTGATGGATGAGAAGCTTCATTATGAGCGGATGAAGGCTTCACTTTGTCCTGATGGATGAGAAGCTTCATTATGAGCGGATGAAGGCTTCACTTTGTCCTGATGGATGAGAAGCTTCATTATGAGCGGGTGAAGGCTTCACTTTGTCCTGATGGATGAGAAGCTTCATTATGAGCGGGTGAAGGCTTCACTTTGTCCTGATGGATGAGAAGCTTCATTATGAGCGGGTGAAGCTTCACTTTGTCCTGATGGATGAGAAGCTTCATTATGAGCGGGTGAAGGCTTCACTTTGTCCTGATGGATGAGAAGCTTCATTATGAGCGGGTGAAGGCTTCACTTTGTCCTGATGGATGAGAAGCTTCATTATGAGCGGATGAAGGCTTCACTTTGTCCTGATGGATGAGAAGCTTCATTATGAGCGGGTGAAGGCTTCACTTTGTCCTGATGGATGAGAAGCTTCATTATGAGCGGGTGAAGGCTTCACTTTGTCCTGATGGATGAGAAGCTTCATTATGAGCGGGTGAAGGCTTCACTTTGTCCTGATGGATGAGAAGCTTCATTATGAGCGGATGAAGGCTTCACTTTGTCCTGATGGATGAGAAGCTTCATTATGAGCGGGTGAAGGCTTCACTTTGTCCTGATGGATGAGAAGCTTCATTATGAGCGGGTGAAGGCTTCACTTTGTCCTGATGGATGAGAAGCTTCATTATGAGCGGGTGAAGGCTTCACTTTGTCCTGATGGATGAGAAGCTTCATTATGAGCGGATGAAGGCTTCACTTTGTCCTGATGGATGAGAAGCTTCATTATGAGCGGATGAAGGCTTCACTTTGTCCTGATGGATGAGAAGCTTCATTATGAGCGGGTGAAGCTTCACTTTGTCCTGATGGATGAGAAGCTTCATTATGAGCGGGTGAAGGATCTTCACTTTGTCCTGATGGATGAGAAGCTTCATTATGAGCGGATGAAGGCTTCACTTTGTCCTGATGGATGAGAAGCTTCATTATGAGCGGATGAAGGCTTCACTTTGTCCTGATGGATGAGAAGCTTCATTATGAGCGGGTGAAGGCTTCACTTTGTCCTGATGGATGAGAAGCTTCATTATGAGCGGGTGAAGGCTTCACTTTGTCCTGATGGATGAGAAGCTTCATTATGAGCGGGTGAAGCTTCACTTTGTCCTGATGGATGAGAAGCTTCATTATGAGCGGGTGAAGGCTTCACTTTGTCCTGATGGATGAGAAGCTTCATTATGAGCGGGTGAAGGCTTCACTTTGTCCTGATGGATGAGAAGCTTCATTATGAGCGGATGAAGGCTTCACTTTGTCCTGATGGATGAGAAGCTTCATTATGAGCGGGTGAAGGCTTCACTTTGTCCTGATGGATGAGAAGCTTCATTATGAGCGGATGAAGGCTTCACTTTGTCCTGATGGATGAGAAGCTTCATTATGAGCGGGTGAAGGCTTCACTTTGTCCTGATGGATGAGAAGCTTCATTATGAGCGGGTGAAGGCTTCACTTTGTCCTGATGGATGAGAAGCTTCATTATGAGCGGGTGAAGGCTTCACTTTGTCCTGATGGATGAGAAGCTTCATTATGAGCGGGTGAAGGCTTCACTTTGTCCTGATGGATGAGAAGCTTCATTATGAGCGGATGAAGGCTTCACTTTGTCCTGATGGATGAGAAGCTTCATTATGAGCGGATGAAGGCTTCACTTTGTCCTGATGGATGAGAAGCTTCATTATGAGCGGGTGAAGCTTCACTTTGTCCTGATGGATGAGAAGCTTCATTATGAGCGGGTGAAGGCTTCACTTTGTCCTGATGGATGAGAAGCTTCATTATGAGCGGGTGAAGGCTTCACTTTGTCCTGATGGATGAGAAGCTTCATTATGAGCGGGTGAAGGCTTCATTATGAGCGGGTGAAGCTTCACTTTGTCCTGATGGATGAGAAGCTTCATTATGAGCGGGTGAAGGCTTCACTTTGTCCTGATGGATGAGAAGCTTCATTATGAGCGGGTGAAGGCTTCATTATGAGCGGGTGAAGCTTCACTTTGTCCTGATGGATGAGAAGCTTCATTATGAGCGGATGAAGGCTTCACTTTGTCCTGATGGATGAGAAGCTTCATTATGAGCGGATGAAGGCTTCACTTTGTCCTGATGGATGAGAAGCTTCATTATGAGCGGGTGAAGGCTTCACTTTGTCCTGATGGATGAGAAGCTTCATTATGAGCGGGTGAAGGCTTCATTATGAGCGGGTGAAGCTTCACTTTGTCCTGATGGATGAGAAGCTTCATTATGAGCGGGTGAAGGCTTCACTTTGTCCTGATGGATGAGAAGCTTCATTATGAGCGGGTGAAGGATCTTCACTTTGTCCTGATGGATGAGAAGCTTCATTATGAGCGGGTGAAGGCTTCACTTTGTCCTGATGGATGAGAAGCTTCATTATGAGCGGGTGAAGGCTTCACTTTGTCCTGATGGATGAGAAGCTTCATTATGAGCGGGTGAAGGCTTCACTTTGTCCTGATGGATGAGAAGCTTCATTATGAGCGGGTGAAGGCTTCACTTTGTCCTGATGGATGAGAAGCTTCATTATGAGCGGGTGAAGGCTTCACTTTGTCCTGATGGATGAGAAGCTTCATTATGAGCGGGTGAAGGCTTCACTTTGTCCTGATGGATGAGAAGCTTCATTATGAGCGGGTGAAGGCTTCACTTTGTCCTGATGGATGAGAAGCTTCATTATGAGCGGGTGAAGGATGTTTGCACAGCTCCACGCGCAGCGTCTCCGAGAAGTTTTCTTTTCCGAATAAATCCGGAATAAAGCGCTGAACAAAAGCGGTGCAGTTGGTTCCCTCAGATCTCTCTGGGATCCCACCATCAGCACATTAGACATCCTGCTTTTGTTCTCCAGATAGTCCATCTTTGACTGTAGTGAGGTTACGGTTTTCTCCAGGACTTTGACGTGTTTTTGCGTGTCATAGACGTCATCCTCCGTTTTGCTCACGCGTTGCTGGATTTCCGTAAACTGCTCGGCCAAACTACTCTTTGAATTGTCCAGATGGTTCACAGATTGTTCAATGGTTCCTAGTCGACCAAGAACCTCTTGTTTGCTCCTGTATCGCCTGGAACAGAGACTCCAAAGTGCGTTCACCGCAAACACGCAGTGTAATGTTTCACCCATCAGACTGTAATATAATATGAGGAGAATATAGTGTCTGAGCTTGGCTTGTTCAAACCTTCATTTGATACAACATTTTAGGCGAGCCAATGTGCAGAGCTCAGTCACCTCCGCCATCCCCAAGCCAACTAAATGTATTTTAACTCTGTAAAGCGCTGCTCTCTTCTGTAAAGCGCTGCTCTCCTCTGTAAAGCGCTGCTCTCCTCTGTAAAGCGCTGCTCTCCTCTGTAAAGCGCTGCTCTCCTCTGTAAAGCGCTGCTCTCTTCTGTAAGGCGCTGCTCTCCTCTGTAAAGCGCTGCTCTCCTCTGTAAAGCGCTGCTCTCCTCTGTAAAGCGCTGCTCTCCTCTGTAAAGCGCTGCTCTCCTCTGTAAAGCGCTGCTCTCCTCTGTAAAGCGCTGCTCTCCTCTGTAAAGCGATGCTCTCCTCTGTAAAGCGCTGCTCTCTTCTGTAAAGCGCTGCTCTCCTCTGTAAAGCGATGCTCTCTTCTGTAAAGCGCTGCTCTCCTCTGTAAAGCGCTGCTCTCCTCTGTAAAGCGCTGCTCTCCTCTGTAAAGCGCTGCTCTCTTCTGTAAAGCGCTGCTCTCCTCTGTAAAGCGCTGCTCTCCTCTGTAAAGCGCTGCTCTCCTCTGTAAAGCGATGCTCTCCTCTGTAAAGCGCTGCTCTCCTCTGTAAAGCGCTGCTCTCCTCTGTAAAGCGCTGCTCTCTTCTGTAAAGCGCTGCTCTCCTCTGTAAAGCGCTGCTCTCCTCTGTAAAGCGCTGCTCTCCTCTGTAAAGCGCTGCTCTCCTCTGTAAAGCGCTGCTCTCCTCTGTAAAGCGCTGCTCTCCTCTGTAAAGCGCTGCTCTCTTCTGTAAAGCGCTGCTCTCCTCTGTAAAGCGCTGCTCTCCTCTGTAAAGCGCTGCTCTCCTCTGTAAAGCGCTGCTCTCCTCTGTAAAGCGCTGCTCTCTTCTGTAAAGCGCTGCTCTCCTCTGTAAAGCGCTGCTCTCCTCTGTAAAGCGCTGCTCTCCTCTGTAAAGCGATGCTCTCCTCTGTAAAGCGCTGCTCTCCTCTGTAAAGCGCTGCTCTCCTCTGTAAAGCGCTGCTCTCCTCTGTAAAGCGCTGCTCTCCTCTGTAAAGCGCTGCTCTCCTCTGTAAAGCGCTGCTCTCCTCTGTAAAGCGCTGCTCTCCTCTGTAAAGCGCTGCTCTCTTCTGTAAAGCGATGCTCTCCTCTGTAAAGCGCTGCTCTCTTCTGTAAAGCGCTGCTCTCCTCTGTAAAGCGATGCTCTCCTCTGTAAAGCGCTGCTCTCCTCTGTAAAGCGCTGCTCTCCTCTGTAAAGCGCTGCTCTCTTCTGTAAAGCGCTGCTCTCCTCTGTAAAGCGCTGCTCTCCTCTGTAAAGCGCTGCTCTCCTCTGTAAAGCTGCTCTCTTCTGTAAAGCGATGCTCTCCTCTGTAAAGCGCTGCTCTCCTCTGTAAAGCGCTGCTCTCCTCTGTAAAGCGATGCTCTCCTCTGTAAAGCGCTGCTCTCCTCTGTAAAGCGCTGCTCTCCTCTGTAAAGCGATGCTCTCCTCTGTAAAGCGCTGCTCTCTTCTGTAAAGCGCTGCTCTCCTCTGTAAAGCGATGCTCTCCTCTGTAAAGCGCTGCTCTCCTCTGTAAAGCGCTGCTCTCCTCTGTAAAGCGCTGCTCTCTTCTGTAAAGCGATGCTCTCCTCTGTAAAGCGCTGCTCTCTTCTGTAAAGCGCTGCTCTCCTCTGTAAAGCGCTGCTCTCCTCTGTAAAGCGCTGCTCTCCTCTGTAAAGCGATGCTCTCCTCTGTAAAGCGCTGCTCTCTTCTGTAAAGCGCTGCTCTCCTCTGTAAAGCGCTGCTCTCCTCTGTAAAGCGCTGCTCTCCTCTGTAAAGCGCTGCTCTCTTCTGTAAAGCGCTGCTCTCCTCTGTAAAGCGCTGCTCTCCTCTGTAAAGCGCTGCTCTCCTCTGTAAAGCGCTGCTCTCCTCTGTAAAGCGCTGCTCTCTTCTGTAAAGCGCTGCTCTCCTCTGTAAAGCGCTGCTCTCCTCTGTAAAGCGCTGCTCTCCTCTGTAAAGCGATGCTCTCCTCTGTAAAGCGCTGCTCTCCTCTGTAAAGCGCTGCTCTCCTCTGTAAAGCGCTGCTCTCCTCTGTAAAGCGCTGCTCTCCTCTGTAAAGCGCTGCTCTCCTCTGTAAAGCGCTGCTCTCCTCTGTAAAGCGCTGCTCTCCTCTGTAAAGCGCTGCTCTCCTCTGTAAAGCGCTGCTCTCCTCTGTAAAGCGCTGCTCTCCTCTGTAAAGCGCTGCTCTCTTCTGTAAAGCGATGCTCTCCTCTGTAAAGCGCTGCTCTCTTCTGTAAAGCGCTGCTCTCCTCTGTAAAGCGATGCTCTCCTCTGTAAAGCGCTGCTCTCCTCTGTAAAGCGCTGCTCTCCTCTGTAAAGCGCTGCTCTCCTCTGTAAAGCGCTGCTCTCCTCTGTAAAGCGCTGCTCTCCTCTGTAAAGCTGCTCTCTTCTGTAAAGCGATGCTCTCCTCTGTAAAGCGCTGCTCTCCTCTGTAAAGCGCTGCTCTCCTCTGTAAAGCGATGCTCTCCTCTGTAAAGCGCTGCTCTCCTCTGTAAAGCGCTGCTCTCCTCTGTAAAGCGATGCTCTCCTCTGTAAAGCGCTGCTCTCTTCTGTAAAGCGCTGCTCTCCTCTGTAAAGCGATGCTCTCCTCTGTAAAGCGCTGCTCTCCTCTGTAAAGCGCTGCTCTCCTCTGTAAAGCGCTGCTCTCTTCTGTAAAGCGATGCTCTCCTCTGTAAAGCGCTGCTCTCTTCTGTAAAGCGCTGCTCTCCTCTGTAAAGCGCTGCTCTCCTCTGTAAAGCGCTGCTCTCCTCTGTAAAGCGATGCTCTCCTCTGTAAAGCGCTGCTCTCTTCTGTAAAGCGCTGCTCTCCTCTGTAAAGCGCTGCTCTCCTCTGTAAAGCGCTGCTCTCCTCTGTAAAGCGCTGCTCTCCTCTGTAAAGCGCTGCTCTCCTCTGTAAAGCGATGCTCTCCTCTGTAAAGCGCTGCTCTCCTCTGTAAAGCGCTGCTCTCCTCTGTAAAGCGCTGCTCTCCTCGCCTGCAGGGGGCGCCGTGCAGGTCCATCTCCATGGGTCAGGGTCAGGAGGTTCACGCTCGCAGACTGCTCGCTCAGAGCCGCAGTGACGGAGGCTGGCTGCTGCTGCAGAACTGTCACCTGGGCCTGCACTTCCTGGACGAGCTGCTGGACAGCGTCACCTGTGGCTCGGAGGAGGAACTGCACCCGGGGTTCAGAGTCTGGATCACCACCGACGTCCACGACAGGTGCGACCACACGTCTGACCCTGGCCACTGTCTGTCCAGTGGAATTCTTCTGCAGAACGTTTGGATTTTTGACACAAAGAAGACGAAACTGAAACATGAATGAACAAAATAAGAAGCATTAACGTCTTTAATCTAAAGCAAAAAAAGCCCTGAAGTTTCACTTTGATCATGTTCTGTTCAGGTTTCCCATCACGTTCCTCCAGGCGTCCATCAAGTTCACAAACGAACCTCCGCTCGGTGAGTCCACTCTGCTCCTGACCTTTGACCCTCTGCTCCTGACCTTTGACCCTCTGCTCCTGACCTTTGACCCTCTGCTCCTGACCTTTGACCCTCTGCTCATGGCCGAGCGTGAAGGACCTTTGACCCTCTGCTCCTGACTGAGCGTGAAGGACCTTTGACCCTCTGCTCCTGACCGAGCGTGAAGGACCTTTGACCCTCTGCTCCTGACTGAGCGTGAAGGACCTTTGACCCTCTGCTCCTGACTGAGCGTGAAGGACCTTTGACCCTCTGCTCCTGACCGAGCGTGAAGGACCTTTGACCCTCTGCTCCTGACCGAGCGTGAAGGACCTTTGACCCTCTGCTCCTGACCGAGCGTGAAGGACCTTTGACCCTCTGCTCCTGACTGAGCGTGAAGGACCTTTGACCCTCTGCTCCTGACCGAGCGTGAAGGACCTTTGACCCTCTGCTCCTGACCGAGCGTGAAGGACCTTTGACCCTCTGCTCCTGACCGAGCGTGAAGGACCTTTGACCCTCTGCTCCTGACCGAGCGTGAAGGACCTTTGACCCTCTGCTCCTGACCGAGCGTGAAGGACCTTTGACCCTCTACTCCTGACCGAGCGTGAAGGACCTTTGACCCTCTGCTCCTGACCGAGCGTGAAGGACCTTTGACCCTCTGCTCCTGACCGAGCGTGAAGGACCTTTGACCCTCTGCTCCTGACCGAGCGTGAAGGACCTTTGACCCTCTGCTCCTGACTGAGCGTGAAGGACCTTTGACCCTCTGCTCCTGACCGAGCGTGAAGGACCTTTGACCCTCTGCTCCTGACCTTTGACCCTTTGTTAGATCACGAGTGTAAACAGAGGCTAAACTCATACAATTGTTCATATTTGACACCTTTATTTGGTTTAAACTGTCAAAAGATGTAATAAATAAATAATACCAGACCAGAAAGTGATGGAGGAACATGTGATTCAAGGTCAAAGGGTCCTTCAGGAGCTGAACGGTTTAGAACAAGGTCTGGGACTTTGTTTCAGGGATGAAGGCCGGTCTGAAGAGGACTTTTGGAGGACTGACCCAGGACCAGCTGGACGTCACTGACCTGCCACAGTGGAGACCTCTGCTGTTCACCGTGGCCTTCCTCCACACCACAGTCCAGGTCTATTCTGTCCTGCTTTAGTCCTGCTTTAGTCCTGCTTTAGACCTGCTTTAGTCCTGCTTTAGTCCTGCTTTAGTCCTGCTTTAGTCCTGCTTTAGTCCTGCTTTAGACCTGCTTTAGTCCTGCTTTAGTCCTGCTTTAGTCCTGCTTTAGTCCTGCTTTAGTCCTGCTTTAGACCTGCTTTAGTCCTGCTTTAGTCCTGCTTTAGTCCTGCTTTAGTCCTGCTTTAGTCCTGCTTTAGTCCTGCTTTAGACCTGCTTTAGTCCTGCTTTAGTCCTGCTTTAGTCCCGCTTTAGTCCTGCTTTAGTCCTGCTTTAGACCTGCTTTAGTCCTGCTTTAGTCCTGCTTTAGTCCTGCTTTAGTCCTGCTTTAGACCTGCTTTAGTCCTGCTTTAGTCCTGCTTTAGTCCTGCTTTAGTCCTGCTTTAGTCCTGCTTTAGTCCTGCTTTAGACCTGCTTTAGTCCTGCTTTAGTCCTGCTTTAGTCCCGCTTTAGTCCTGCTTTAGTCCTGCTTTAGACCTGCTTTAGTCCTGTTTTAGACCTGCTTTAGTCCTGTTTTAGACCTGCTTTAGTCCTGCTTTAGACCTGCTTTAGACCTGCTTTAGACCTGCTTTAGTCCTGTTTTAGACCTGCTTTAGTCCTGCTTTAGTCCTGCTTTAGTCCTGCTTTAGTCCTGCTTTAGTCCTGCTTTAGTCCTGCTTTAGACCTGCTTTAGTCCTGCTTTAGACCTGCTTTAGTCCTGCTTTAGTCCTGCTTTAGTCCTGCTTTAGTCCTGCTTTAGTCCTGCTTTAGACCTGCTTTAGTCCTGCTTTAGTCCTGCTTTAGTCCTGCTTTAGTCCTGCTCTTGACCGTGTCTCTGTGGCTCAGGAGAGGCGTAAGTTCGGGTCTCTGGGCTGGAACATCCCGTATGAGTTTAATCAGGCCGACTTCACCTCGAGCCTCCAGTTTGTGCAGAACCTCCTGGACAACATGGACCTGAAGAGAGGAGTGGACTGGACCTGTCTGAGATACATGCTGGGTCTGTGATCCTCATGCTTTAGTCCTGCTTTAGTCCTGCTTTAGTCCTGCTTTAGTCCTGTTCTGACCCGCTTTAGTCCTGTTTTGACCCGCTTTAGTCCTGTTCTGACCCGCTTTAGTCCTGTTTTGACCCGCTTTAGTCCTGTTCTGACCCGCTTTAGTCCTGTTTTGACCCGCTTTAGTCCTGTTTTGACCCGCTTTAGTCCTGTTCTGACCCGCTTTAGTCCTGTTTTGACCCGCTTTAGTCCTGTTTTGACCCGCTTTAGTCCTGTTCTGACCCGCTTTAGTCCTGTTCTGACCCGCTTTAGTCCTGTTCTGACCCGCTTTAGTCCTGTTCTGACCCGCTTTAGTCCTGTTCTGACCCGCTTTAGTCCTGTTGTTACGTTAGACATTCTGCAGCAGTCTATCGTTTTGTAGTCACCAAAGTGGTTCGGGGGAAAAAATACAGACAACCGTCGTCTCTTTGGTCTGAGGGAAAAACAACACTACTGACCATTCATTACAACACAACAACACATTCACTGATCACGCAGGTAACACATGGCTTTGCTTCGTCTGCAAGTATGCTCAACACTCCCACCAAAGACATGTGTATAGTTCTCATATAGTAAACAAAAATATATAACCCCAAAATAAAACATTTGGCATATTAGCAAAGTTCTAAACACTTCAAAACAACTTTAAAATAAAACATTTGGTATATTAGCAATGTTCAACATTACTTCCCAAACAAATATCCCTTAAAACTTTCAAACTTAGCTTTTGTCAAAGGCTTGATAAGGACATCAGCTACCATGTTTGCAGTAGGGCAATATTCTATACATATTTTACCTTCTGCGTGTGCAGACCGTACAAAATGGTACTTTATGTCTATATGTTTGCTTCTCTGTCTGCAAACTGGGTTCTTTGATAAAGCTATCGCCCCCTGGTTGTCCTCATATATCTTGATTGGTGTATGCTGGTTACAACTATCTATTCCTCCAAGTAGTTGTACAAGATACATACTTTCTTGAGTAGTGGCTGCTAGCGCCATATACTCAGCTTCGCATGTGGATAATGCTACCGTTTGCTGTTTCCTGCTCTTCCATGATCTAACTGGACCATTCTCAGTTAAGCTGAAACAGTATCCAGTTGTGCTCCTCCTGTCATCCATATCGGCCAATCAGCATCACTGTATCCCTCCAGCTGTAATGGGCTTTCCTCACATTTCTGGTAGTGTAGTTCTTGATCCATAGTACCCTTTAAGTAGCTCAGTATGTGTTTCGCTGTAGCCCAATGCTTTTGCTTTGGTTCCGCTCGGTATTGAGATAGTTTACTAACAGCCCAGCTCAGGTCAGGTCTTGTACATGTCATAATGTATATCAAGCTTCCTACTATCTCTCTGTATCCTGTTGAATCAATAACTTCACCCTCACTGTCAAAGTTTAACTTTTGCTCACATGGGGTGGATCTCGGTTTGCATTCGGACATTCCAAATTTTGCTAATATCTTCTCTATGTGTCTCTTTTGGGTCATTTTGATTTCTCCATCACTCTGTCTGAAATCTATACCAGGAAGTATTTAAGTGGACCCATATCCTTCATCTTAAATCTTCTCTTCAACATTTCCTTCACATCACTGAGTAAGGTGTTGTTACTCGCTGCTATGATTAAATCATCCACCCATACTAACAAAATCACTTTCTCATTCTCAGATTTTCTGCTGTAGACACAATGATCAGCATCATTTTGTACAAAACCGTTCTCTGTAAGGTGATCATGTAGTAACATATTCCAGTTACGCCCGGACTGTTTTAAACCAGACAATGATTTGTTGAGTTTACACACTAAGTGTTCCCCTGTCTTTGATTTGAAAACCTTCCGGCTGTTCCATATATACCTCACAGTCCATTGGAGCATGGAGGTAAGCAGTCTTCACATCCATTTGGTGTAAAATAAGATCCTCCTGTACAGCCACCTGCATTAATGCTCGTACAGAGGTCATGTTGGCTGTTGGTGAAAAAGTCTCTTTATAGTCAATTCCTTCCACTTGACCATAGCCCGTTGCAACATATCTGGCTTACCAAGTCTCAGATCCATCTGGGCTCTCTTTCACTGCATATACCCAGCGACCTCCCACTGCTTGCTTGCCTCTTGGCCGTGGGGTCAGAGTGAAAGTTTCATTCTCTGTCAAAGAGTTCATCTCCTCTTTCATCGCATCAGCCCACATTTTTGACTTTTTAGAGTCCATTGCCTCTCTAAGTGTTTTAGGAACATCATAAGCTACTCTGTAGAAATAATCTACATTCTCACTTCCGTCATTGTTACACTCAACTTTACACTGGTACTCCTTAAAGTATTCTGGAGCCTTTCTCTGTCTTGTAGGGTATCTCCTTTCTCCCTCTTCTTCTGAGTACTGTCTGTCTGGGTCGGACCTGTCTCAGCAGCCTCTTCAATACTGGACTCTTTACTCTCTTCAGACTGTCTCTGACCCTGGTTGACTCTCTTCTGAGGTGTATTTACATAACTCTCAATGTCTTCCCCCATGTCACAATCTGTCTGGGTCTGGTTATCTGTGCCACCTTTGGTGATACATTTTACCAGCCTATGTTTTAGGACTTTTCCTGTCTCAGGATAATACACATTATATGCTGGACTATATTTGTCATAGCCTACAAGGATCCCCTTGTTGCATCTAGAGTCTAGCTTTTTCTTATCCTGCTTGTAAACATAGCATTCAGAGCCAAATATCTGCATGTTGGATAGGTTAGGTGTTTTTCCTGTAAAAATACGGTAAGGTGTCTGCTCTAGCCACTTACTGTAGCACCTGTTGCGGATTTGGGCTGCTGTTTGTACAGCATATGTCCATAATTGCTTTGGGAGGTTACTCTCCAATAGCATGCATCGTGACATCTCAAATAAGGTTCTCCACCCTCTTTCGGCAGTTCCATTCTCATGGGGTGAGTAGGGTGCACTCTTCTCGTGCCTTATCCCATTACTCCTAAGTAGACATTGAAACTCTTGTCCGGTAAACTCTGTGATGTTATCTGACCTTATGCACTTTACCTTTCCATATGGGGCTACATCCGCTATGAATTTTTCTGTAGCTTTTGTCGTGTCACTTTTTGTTTTAATAAAGTATGGAAATATCATCCCACTGCAATCATCAGTAAATGCTATTGCATATCTGTACCCATCTTTATCTGCTGGTTCTATAGGACCGCATAGGTCTGTGTGTACGAGCTCTAACACAGCTGTGGCTTTAGAGTCTGTGTGTACGAGCTCTAACACAGCTGTGGCTTTAGAGTCTGTGTACAAGCTCTAACACAGCTGTAGCTTTAGAGTCTGTGTGTACGAGCTCTAACACAGCTGTAGCTTTAGAGTCTGTGTGTACGAGCTCTAACACAGCTGTGGCTTTAGAGTCTGTGTGTACGAGCTCTAACACAGCTGTGGCTTTAGAGTCTGTGTGTACAAGCTCTAACACAGCTGTGGCTTTAGAGTCTGTGTGTACAAGCTCTAACACAGCTGTGGCTTTAGAGTTTGTGTGTACAAGCTCTAACACAGCTGTAGCTTTAGAGTCTGTGTGTACAAGCTCTAACACAGCTGTAGCTTTAGAGTCTGTGTGTACAAGCTCTAACACAGCTGTGGCTTTAGAGTCTGTGTGTACGAGCTCTAACACAGCTGTGGCTTTAGAGTCTGTGTGTACAAGCTCTAACACAGCTGTGGCTTTAGAGTCTGTGTGTACAAGCTCTAACACAGCTGTGGCTTTAGAGTCTGTGTACGAGCTCTAACACAGCTGTGGCTTTAGAGTCTGTGTGTACGAGCTCTAACACAGCTGTGGCTTTAGAGTCTGTGTGTACGAGCTCTAACACAGCTGTGGCTTTAGAGTCTGTGTGTACAAGCTCTAACACAGCTGTGGCTTTAGAGTCTGTGTGTACAAGCTCTAACACAGCTGTGGCTTTAGAGTCTGTGTACGAGCTCTAACACAGCTGTGGCTTTAGAGTCTGTGTGTACAAGCTCTAACACAGCTGTGGCTTTAGAGTCTGTGTACAAGCTCTAACACAGCTGTGGCTTTAGAGTCTGTGTGTACAAGCTCTAACACAGCTGTGGCTTTAGAGTCTGTGTGTACGAGCTCTAACACAGCTGTGGCTTTAGAGTCTGTGTGTACGAGCTCTAACACAGCTGTGGCTTTAGAGTCTGTGTGTACAAGCTCTAACACAGCTGTGGCTTTAGAGTCTGTGTGTACAAGCTCTAACACAGCTGTGGCTTTAGAGTCTGTGTGTACAAGCTCTAACACAGCTGTGGCTTTAGAGTCTGTGTGTACAAGCTCTAACACAGCTGTGGCTTTAGAGTCTGTGTACGAGCTCTAACACAGCTGTGGCTTTAGAGTCTGTGTGTACAAGCTCTAACACAGCTGTGGCTTTAGAGTCTGTGTACAAGCTCTAACACAGCTGTGGCTTTAGAGTCTGTGTACAAGCTCTAACACAGCTGTGGCTTTAGAGTCTGTGTACGAGCTCTAACACAGCTGTGGCTTTAGAGTCTGTGTGTACGAGCTCTAACACAGCTGTGGCTTTAGAGTCTGTGTGTACGAGCTCTAACACAGCTGTGGCTTTAGAGTCTGTGTGTACAAGCTCTAACACAGCTGTGGCTTTAGAGTCTGTGTGTACAAGCTCTAACACAGCTGTGGCTTTAGAGTCTGTGTGTACAAGCTCTAACACAGCTGTGGCTTTAGAGTCTGTGTGTACGAGCTCTAACACAGCTGTGGCTTTAGAGTCTGTGTACGAGCTCTAACACAGCTGTGGCTTTAGAGTCTGTGTACAAGCTCTAACACAGCTGTAGCTTTAGAGTCTGTGTGTACAAGCTCTAACACAGCTGTGGCTTTAGAGTCTGTGTGTACAAGCTCTAACACAGCTGTGGCTTTAGAGTCTGTGTGTACAAGCTCTAACACAGCTGTGGCTTTAGAGTCTGTGTGTACGAGCTCTAACACAGCTGTGGCTTTAGAGTCTGTGTGTACAAGCTCTAACACAGCTGTGGCTTTAGAGTCTGTGTGTACAAGCTCTAACACAGCTGTAGCTTTAGAGTCTGTGTGTACGAGCTCTAACACAGCTGTGGCTTTAGAGTCTGTGTGTACAAGCTCTAACACAGCTGTAGCTTTAGAGTCTGTGTGTACAAGCTCTAACACAGCTGTGGCTTTAGAGTCTGTGTGTACAAGCTCTAACACAGCTGTGGCTTTAGAGTCTGCCTGCCGGTTTCTGCTTTGTGTGAATTTGCCCGTTGTGCATATTTCACATTTTTGGTTGGATTTGTCATGTTTCCCTTTTATAGACATTCCTTCAACCACCTTTTCTAATTTTGCAACATCATAAAAATTGCAATGACCAAGTATCCTATGCCACGTTTGAATGTCATGACACCCATAGACTACATCAACATTTTCATCTTCTACTGTGCTAAGGTAATACAGCCTACCATACACGTCCATTTTGAATTTGGTACCATCCTTATGGACCAGCCAGTCATTACCGTCCTTAAAGTGGACCTCAGCTCCGTTGGCGTCGCTGCTTTCACTGAAAAGATGTCCTGTGGAAACGATGGGATGTAGAGTGCCTGTTTGAGAATCGTTTTCACTCTTCGTCCCTCGCTGTCCAACAAGTAGATTTCAGCATCTCCCCTCATTTTCGCCATCCTGCTCACCTTGGATCCGTCGGCAAGCTCGATCATGTGGTCCTCAGGTCTGAAGCTCTTGTCAACTGTTTTGAACTTTGTGGCGTTGTTGATCATGTGTGTTGTGGCGCCGCAGTCGACCATGAGACCTTTCTTGTTTCCTCTTTGTGTAGAGCAGTCACTCATCTTGAAGAAACAAAAAGATGTAGGCTCTGCCTCCGTCTCTCCATCAACTTTCTTCACATAATCACGGCCTCGTCCTCGATATTGTCCCCTTCCGCGCTGTGTTGTGTCCCATTTTCGTTCCTCTTTTCTCAACTGGCATCCGTCCAGACATGTCCTGGCCATGTGTCCCTTTTTACTGCACGTGTAACATTCAACATCAGCCAGGACCATTTTCTTTCCTCTTCCTCATCCTCGTGACCTTGTTGCCCAACTAGTCTTCATCACGTTGTCTTCATCAGCATTCACGTCACTCTTCCCATATTTTTCAGTACTCTCATAACTTCGCAGTTTAGTTTTAAACTCGCTGAACGTTACAGTGTCATTTGTCTGGGTGATGTGCACGACGAATGGCTTGTATGAATCAGGCCCTTTAACTACCATCGCTATCTGAAGCCCATCACTAATGTGCTCTTCTCCTCTTCTCAATGACGTGAATATAGTCTCTGCTCGAATAATATAGTCAGTTACCGTTTCATTGCTGGTCTTATGAAGCGAGGAAAGTTCACAATATAAACTCACAACGCGAGGTTTGTCCTTTCCAGCGTAGTGTTCGCGGAGAATATTCAGTGCTTTTCTTCCGTCTCTTTTCGCGTCTCTCATTACCAATGACAAGCTCTTGTTGTCCAGACATTGCACTAGCTCTGCATATGCCTCGCCGTTCTTCGTCTCATCTTCCGCGTAAGCATCTTCGTCCTCCTCATCCATCTCCGGGTCTTCCGAGATAACTCCTCTGAGGCCGCGTAACTCCATATGCGCGAGGAACCTCGTTTCCCACAGCTCGTAACTTTTCTCTTCGCCGTCGAATAAAAGTCTGAACCACTTTTGGCCTACTTGACTGGGCCCATAACCTGTTACGTTAGACATTCTGCAGCAGTCTATCGTTTTGTAGTCACCAAAGTGGTTCGGGGGAAAAAATACAGACAACCGTCGTCTCTTTGGTCTGAGGGAAAAACAACACTACTGACCATTCATTACAACACAACAACACATTCACTGATCACGCAGGTAACACATGGCTTTGCTCCATCTGCAAGTATGCTCAACACCTGTTCTGACCCGCTTTAGTCCTGTTCTGACCCGCTATAGTCCTGTTCTGACCCGCTTTAGTCCTGTTCTGACCCGCTTTAGTCCTGTTCTGACCCGCTTTAGTCCTGTTTTGACCCGCTTTAGTCCTGTTCTGACCCTGTTTAGTCCTGTTCTGACCCGCTTTAGTCCTGTTCTGACCCGCTTTAGTCCTGTTCTGACCCGCTTTAGTCCTGTTCTGACCCGCTTTAGTCCTGTTTTGACCCGCTTTAGTCCTGTTCTGACCCGCTATAGTCCTGTTCTGACCCGCTTTAGTCCTGTTCTGACCCGCTTTAGTCCTGTTCTGACCCGCTTTAGTCCTGTTTTGACCCGCTTTAGTCCTGTTCTGACCCTGTTTAGTCCTGTTCTGACCCGCTTTAGTCCTGTTCTGACCCGCTTTAGTCCTGTTCTGACCCGCTTTAGTCCTGTTCTGACCCGCTTTAGTCCTGTTTTGACCCGCTTTAGTCCTGTTTTGACCCGCTTTAGTCCTGTTCTGACCCGCTTTAGTCCTTTTCTGACCCGTTTTAGTCCTGTTCTGACCCGCTTTAGTCCTGTTCTGACCCGCTTTAGTCCTGTTTTGACCCGCTTTAGTCCTGTTCTGACCCGCTTTAGTCCTGTTCTGACCCGCTTTAGTCCTTTTCTGACCCGCTATAGTCCTGTTCTGACCCGCTATAGTCCTGTTCTGACCCGCTTTAGTCCTGTTCTGACCCGCTTTAGTCCTGTTCTGACCCGCTTTAGTCCTGTTTTGACCCGCTTTAGTCCTGTTCTGACCCTGTTTAGTCCTGTTCTGACCCGCTTTAGTCCTGTTCTGACCCGCTTTAGTCCTGTTCTGACCCGCTTTAGTCCTGTTCTGACCCGCTTTAGTCCTGTTCTGACCCGCTTTAGTCCTGTTCTGACCCGCTTTAGTCCTGTTTTGACCCGCTTTAGTCCTGTTTTGACCCCGCTTTAGTCCTGTTCTGACCCGCTTTAGTCCTTTTCTGACCCGTTTTAGTCCTGTTCTGACCCGCTTTAGTCCTGTTCTGACCCGCTTTAGTCCTGTTTTGACCCGCTTTAGTCCTTTTCTGACCCGCTTTAGTCCTGTTCTGACCCGCTTTAGTCCTGTTCTGACCCGCTTTAGTCCTGTTCTGACCCGCTTTAGTCCTTTTCTGACCCGCTATAGTCCTGTTCTGACCCGCTATAGTCCTGTTCTGACCCGCTTTAGTCCTGTTCTGACCCGCTTTAGTCCTGTTCTGACCCGCTATAGTCCTGTTCTGACCCGCTTTAGTCCTGTTCTGACCCGCTATAGTCCTGTTCTGACCCGCTTTAGTCCTGTTCTGACCCGCTTTAGTCCTGTTTTGACCCGCTTTAGTCCTGTTCTGACCCGCTTTAGTCCTGTTCTGACCCGCTTTAGTCCTGTTCTGACCCGCTTTAGTCCTGTTTTGACCCGCTTTAGTCCTGTTCTGACCCACTTTAGTCCTGTTCTGACCCGCTTTAGTCCTGTTCTGACCCGCTTTAGTCCTGTTTTGACCCGCTTTAGTCCTGTTTTGACCCGCTTTAGTCCTGTTTTGACCCCGCTTTAGTCCTGTTCTGACCCGCTTTAGTCCTTTTCTGACCCGTTTTAGTCCTGTTCTGACCCGCTTTAGTCCTGTTCTGACCCGCTTTAGTCCTGTTTTGACCCGCTTTAGTCCTGTTCTGACCCGCTTTAGTCCTGTTCTGACCCGCTTTAGTCCTGTTCTGACCCGCTTTAGTCCTTTTCTGACCCGCTATAGTCCTGTTCTGACCCGCTATAGTCCTGTTCTGACCCGCTTTAGTCCTGTTCTGACCCGCTTTAGTCCTTTTCTGACCCGTTTTAGTCCTGTTCTGACCCGCTTTAGTCCTGTTTTGACCCGCTTTAGTCCTGTTCTGACCCGCTTTAGTCCTGTTCTGACCCGCTTTAGTCCTGTTCTGACCCGCTTTAGTCCTTTTCTGACCCGCTATAGTCCTGTTCTGACCCGCTATAGTCCTGTTCTGACCCGCTTTAGTCCTGTTCTGACCCGCTTTAGTCCTTTTCTGACCCGTTTTAGTCCTGTTCTGACCCGCTTTAGTCCTGTTCTGACCCGCTTTAGTCCTGTTCTGACCCGCTTTAGTCCTTTTCTGACCCGTTTTAGTCCTGTTCTGACCCGCTTTAGTCCTGTTTTGACCCGCTTTAGTCCTGTTCTGACCCGCTTTAGTCCTGTTCTGACCCGCTTTAGTCCTGTTCTGACCCGCTTTAGTCCTGTTCTGACCCGCTTTAGTCCTTTTCTGACCCGTTTTAGTCCTGTTCTGACCCGTTTTAGTCCTTTTCTGACCCGTTTTAGTCCTGTTCTGACCCGCTCTCTCCAGGTGAGGTACAATACGGAGGTCGAGTGACCGATGACCTGGACAAGCGTCTGCTCAACACTTTTGCTCAGGTTTGGTTCAGTGAAAACCTCTTCAGCCAAAAGTTCTGCTTCTACAGCGGCTACTTCCTCCCAGAGAAGATGAGCAGTGTCCAGCACATCGTCCAGCACCTGGACCTGCTGCCGGCCTGCGACTGCCCACAGGTTTGTGTCAAAGAAGGACAGGGTCGTGTCAAAGAAGGACAGGGTCGTGTCACAGAAGGACAGGGTCGTGTCACAGAAGGAGAGGGTCGTGTCAAAGAAGGACAGGGTCGTGTCAAAGAAGGAGAGGGTCGTGTCAAAGAAGGAGAGGGTCGTGTCAAAGAAGGAGAGGGTCGTGTCAAAGAAGGAGAAGGTCGTGTCAAAGAAGGACAGGGTCGTGTCACAGAAGGACAGGGTCGTGTCACAGAAGGAGAGGGTCGTGTCAAAGAAGGACAGGGTCGTGTCAAAGAAGGACAGGGTCATGTCAAAGAAGGACAGGGTCGTGTCAAAGAAGGAGAGGGTCGTGTCAAAGAAGGACAGGGTCGTGTCACAGAAGGACAGGGTCGTGTCACAGAAGGAGAAGGTCGTGTCAAAGAAGGACAGGGTCGTGTCAAAGAAGGACAGGGTCGTGTCACAGAAGGACAGGGTCGTGTCACAGAAGGAGAGGGTCGTGTCAAAGAAGGAGAGGGTCGTGTCAAAGAAGGACAGGGTCGTGTCAAAGAAGGACAGGGTCGTGTCAAAGAAGGAGAGGGTCGTGTCAAAGAAGGAGAGGGTCGTGTCAAAGAAGGAGAGGGTCGTGTCAAAGAAGGACAGGGTCGTGTCAAAGAAGGAAAGGGTCGTGTCAAAGAAGGACAGGGTCGTGTCACAGAAGGACAGGGTCGTGTCAAAGAAGGAGAGGGTCGTGTCAAAGAAGGAGAGGGTCGTGTCAAAGAAGGACAGGGTCGTTTCAAAGAAGGACAGGGTCGTGTCAAAGAAGGAGAGGGTCGTGTCAAAGAAGGAGAGGGTCGTGTCAAAGAAGGAGAGGGTCGTGTCAAAGAAGGAAAGGGTCGTGTCAAAGAAGGAGAGGGTCGTGTCAAAGAAGGAGAGGGTCGTGTCAAAGAAGGACAGGGTCGTGTCAAAGAAGGACAGGGTCGTGTCAAAGAAGGACAGGGTTGTGTCAAAGAAGGACAGGGTCGTGTCAAAGAAGGACAGGGTCGTGTCAAAGAAGGACAGGGTCGTGTCAAAGAAGGAGAGGGTCGTGTCAAAGAAGGACAGGGTCGTGTCAAAGAAGGAGAGGGTCGTGTCACAGAAGGACAGGGTCGTGTCAAAGAAGGACAGGGTCGTGTCAAAGAAGGAGAGGGTCGTGTCACAGAAGGACAGGGTCGTGTCAAAGAAGGACAGGGTTGTGTCAAAGAAGGAGAGGGTCGTGTCAAAGAAGGAGAGGGTCGTGTCACAGAAGGACAGGGTCGTGTCAAAGAAGGACAGGGTCGTGTCAAAGAAGGACAGGGTCGTGTCACAGAAGGACAGGGTCGTGTCAAAGAAGGAGAGGGTCGTGTCACAGAAGGACAGGGTCGTGTCAAAGAAGGACAGGGTCGTGTCAAAGAAGGACAGGGTCGTGTCACAGAAGGACAGGGTCGTGTCAAAGAAGGACAGGGTCGTGTCAAAGAAGGACAGGGTCGTGTCAAAGAAGGACAGGGTCTTGTCAAAGAAGGACAGGGTCTTGTCAAAGAAGGACAGGGTCTTGTCAAAGAAGGAGAGGGTCGTGTCAAAGAAGGACAGGGTCGTGTCAAAGAAGGACAGGGTCGTGTCAAAGAAGGACAGGGTCGTGTCAAAGAAGGACAGGGTCGTGTCAAAGAAGGACAGGGTCGTGTCACAGAAGGACAGGGTCGTGTCAAAGAAGGAGAGTGTCGTGTCAAAGAAGGACAGGGTCGTGTCAAAGAAGGACAGGGTCGTGTCAAAGAAGGACAGGGTCGTGTCAAAGAAGGACAGGGTCGTGTCAAACAAGGACAGGGTCGTGTCAAAGAAGGACAGGGTCGTGTCAAAGAAGGACAGGGTCGTGTCAAAGAAGGACAGGGTCGTGTCACAGAAGGACAGGGTCGTGTCAAAGAAGGACAGGGTCGTGTCAAAGAAGGAGAGGGTCGTGTCACAGAAGGACAGGGTCGTGTCAAAGAAGGACAGGGTCGTGTCACAGAAGGACAGGGTCGTGTCAAAGAAGGACAGGGTCGTGTCAAAGAAGGACAGGGTCGTGTCAAAGAAGGAGAGGGTCGTGTCAAAGAAGGAGAGGGTCGTGTCAAAGAAGGAGAGGGTTGTGTCAAAGAAGGACAGGGTCGTGTCACAGAAGGACAGGGTCGTGTCAAAGAAGGACAGGGTCGTGTCAAAGAAGGAGAGGGTCGTGTCAAAGAAGGACAGGGTCGTGTCAAAGAAGGAGAGGGTCGTGTCAAAGAAGGACAGGGTCGTGTCAAAGAAAGACAGGGTCGTGTCACAGAAGGACAGGGTTGTGTCAAAGAAGGACAGGGTCGTGTCAAAGAAGGACAGGGTCGTGTCAAAGGAGGACAGGGTCGTGTCACAGAAGGACAGGGTCGTGTCAAAGAAGGACAGGGTCGTGTCAAAGAAGGACAGGGTCATGTCAAAGAAGGAGAGGGTCGTGTCAAAGAAGGACAGGGTCGTGTCACAGAAGGACAGGGTCGTGTCAAAGAAGGAGAGTGTCGTGTCAAAGAAGGACAGGGTCGTGTCAAAGAAGGACAGGGTCATGTCAAAGAAGGACAGGGTCGTGTCAAAGAAGGACAGGGTCGTGTCAAAGAAGGACAGGGTCGTGTCACAGAAGGACAGGGTCGTGTCAAAGAAGGACAGGGTCGTGTCAAAGAAGGACAGGGTCGTGTCAAAGAAGGACAGGGTCGTGTCAAAGAAGGACAGGGTCGTGTCAAAGAAGGACAGGGTCGTGTCAAAGAAGGACAGGGTCGTTTTAAAGAAGGACAGGGTCGTGTCACAGAAGGACAGGGTCGTGTCAAAGAAGGACAGGGTCGTGTCAAAGAAGGACAGGGTCGTGTCAAAGAAGGACAGGGTCGTGTCAAAGAAGGACAGGGTCGTGTCACAGAAGGACAGGGTCGTGTCAAAGAAGGACAGGGTCGTGTCAAAGAAGGAGAGGGTCGTGTCAAAGAAGGACAGGGTCGTGTCAAAGAAGGACAGGGTCGTGTCAAAGAAGGACAGGGTCGTGTCAAAGAAGGAGAGGGTCGTGTCAAAGAAGGAGAGGGTCGTGTCAAAGAAGGAGAGGGTCATGTCAAAGAAGGAGAGGGTCGTGTTACAGAAGGACAGGGTCGTGTCAAAGAAGGAGAGGGTCGTGTCAAAGAAGGAGAGGGTCGTGTCAAAGAAGGACAGGGTCGTGTCACAGAAGGACAGGGTCGTGTCAAAGAAGGACAGGGTCGTGTCAAAGAAGGACAGGGTCGTGTCAAAGAAGGAGAGGGTCGTGTCAAAGAAGGACAGGGTCGTGTCAAAGAAGGAGAGGGTCGTGTCAAAGAAGGACAGGGTCGTGTCAAAGAAAGACAGGGTCGTGTCACAGAAAGACAGGGTCGTGTCAAAGAAGGACAGGGTCGTGTCACAGAAGGACAGGGTCGTGTCAAAGAAGGACAGGGTCGTGTCAAAGAAGGACAGGGTCGTGTCACAGAAGGACAGGGTCGTGTCAAAGAAGGAGAGGGTCGTGTCAAAGAAGGACAGGGTCGTGTCAAAGAAGGACAGGGTCGTGTCACAGAAGGACAGGGTCGTGTCAAAGAAGGACAGGGTCGTGTCAAAGAAGGACAGGGTCGTGTCAAAGAAGGACAGGGTCGTGTCAAAGAAGGACAGGGTCGTGTCACAGAAGGACAGGGTCGTGTCAAACAAGGACAGGGTCGTGTCAAAGAAGGACAGGGTCGTGTCAAAGAAGGACAGGGTCGTGTCAAAGAAGGACAGGGTCGTGTCACAGAAGGACAGGGTCGTGTCAAAGAAGGACAGGGTCGTGTCAAAGAAGGAGAGGGTCGTGTCACAGAAGGACAGGGTCGTGTCAAAGAAGGACAGGGTCGTGTCACAGAAGGACAGGGTCGTGTCAAAGAAGGACAGGGTCGTGTCAAAGAAGGACAGGGTCGTGTCAAAGAAGGAGAGGGTCGTGTCAAAGAAGGAAGAGGGTCGTGTCAAAGAAGGAGAGGGTCGTGTCAAAGAAGGACAGGGTCGTGTCACAGAAGGACAGGGTCGTGTCAAAGAAGGACAGGGTCGTGTCAAAGAAGGAGAGGGTCGTGTCAAAGAAGGACAGGGTCGTGTCAAAGAAGGAGAGGGTCGTGTCAAAGAAGGACAGGGTCGTGTCAAAGAAAGACAGGGTCGTGTCACAGAAGGACAGGTTCGTGTCAAAGAAGGACAGGGTCGTGTCAAAGAAGGACAGGGTCGTGTCAAAGGAGGACAGGGTCGTGTCACAGAAGGACAGGGTCGTGTCAAAGAAGGACAGGGTCGTGTCAAAGAAGGACAGGGTCGTGTCAAAGAAGGAGAGGGTCGTGTCAAAGAAGGAGAGGGTCGTGTCAAAGAAGGAGAGGGTCGTGTCAAAGAAGGAGAAGGTCGTGTCAAAGAAGGAGAGGGTTGTGTCAAAGAAGGACAGGGTCGTGTCAAAGAAGGAGAGGGTCGTGTCAAAGAAGGAGAAGGTCGTGTCAAAGAAGGACAGGGTCGTGTCAAAGAAGGACAAGGTCGTGTCAAAGAAGGAGAGGGTCGTGTCAAAGAAGGAGAGGGTCGTGACAAAGAAGGACAGGGTCGTGTCAAAGAAGGACAGGGTCGTGTCAAAGAAGGACAGGGTCGTGTCAAAGAAGGACAGGGTCGCGTCAAAGAAGGACAGGGTCGTGTCAAAGAAGGAGAGGGTCGTGTCAAAGAAGGACAGGGTCGTGTCAAAGAAGGACAGGGTCGTGTCAAAGAAGGACAGGGTCGTGTCAAAGAAGGACAGGGTCGTGTCAAAGAAGGAGAGGGTCGTGTCAAAGAAGGACAGGGTCGTGTCAAAGAAGGACAGGGTCGTGTCAAAGAAGGACAGGGTCGTGTCAAAGAAGGACAGGGTCGTGTCAAAGAAGGAGAGGGTCGTGTCAAAGAAGGACAGGGTCGTGTCAAAGAAGGACAGGGTCGTGTCACAGAAGGACAGGGTCGTGTCAAACAAGAACAGGGTCGTGTCAAAGAAGGACAGGGTCGTGTCAAAGAAGGACAGGGTCGTGTCAAAGAAGGACAGGGTCGTGTCACAGAAGGACAGGGTCGTGTCAAAGAAGGACAGGGTCGTGTCAAAGAAGGAGAGGGTCGTGTCACAGAAGGACAGGGTCGTGTCAAAGAAGGACAGGGTCGTGTCACAGAAGGACAGGGTCGTGTCAAAGAAGGACAGGGTCGTGTCAAAGAAGGACAGGGTCGTGTCAAAGAAGGAGAGGGTCGTGTCAAAGAAGGAAGAGGGTCGTGTCAAAGAAGGAGAGGGTCGTGTCAAAGAAGGACAGGGTCGTGTCACAGAAGGACAGGGTCGTGTCAAAGAAGGACAGGGTCGTGTCAAAGAAGGAGAGGGTCGTGTCAAAGAAGGACAGGGTCGTGTCAAAGAAGGAGAGGGTCGTGTCAAAGAAGGACAGGGTCGTGTCAAAGAAAGACAGGGTCGTGTCACAGAAGGACAGGTTCGTGTCAAAGAAGGACAGGGTCGTGTCAAAGAAGGACAGGGTCGT
>NW_027315812.1:2943722-3061108 GCF_026437365.1 Eucyclogobius newberryi
TGTTTAGCGCATGTGTAGCGCAGGTTTAGAACACGTTTAGCACACGTTTAGCACACGTTTAGCGCATGTTTAGTGCAGGTTTAGAACACGTTTAGCGCACGTTTAGCGCATGTTTAGCGCAGGTTTAGAACACGTTTAGCGCACGTTTAGCGCACATTTAGCACACGTGACTACATGAATATGCCTAAACACGCAACGTTTGAGGTGGAGTAAATGCAAATTATAATTTTTTTCACCCTCAAGACTTTGTTTAAGGAGCAAAACTCATTTTAGCACGTCCAAAAATTGTGCAGAACAGAATCCTGCAGTTTACGCATCGTGTTTAGAAGGTTGTCAAATGATTTTGTGTGTCATTTATGAATATAAAGTAATGATGTGTTGTTTTGCAACTTTACGTTTGTGATTTTACAATTTTACGACTTTACAATTTTACGTTTGTGACTTTACGATTTTACGTTTGTGACCTTTCGTTTGTGACTTTACAACTTTACGACTTTACAATTTTACATTTGTAACTTTATGGCTTTACGTTTGCGACTTTACAGTTTGTGACTTTACACTTTGTGACTTTACGTCTGTGACTTTACAGTTTGTGACTTTACACTTTGTGACTTTACGTCTGTGACTTTATGGTTGTGACTTTACAGTTTGTGACTTTACAGTTTGTGACTTTACAGTTTGTGACTTTACAGTTTGTGACTTTACGTCTGTGACTTTACAGTTTGTGACTTTACGTCTGTGACTTTACGGTTGTGACTTTACAGTTTGTGACTTTACAGTTTGTGACTTTACAGTTTGTGACTTTACAGTTTGTGACTTTACGTCTGTGACTTTACAGTTTGTGACTTTACGTCTGTGACTTTACGGTTGTGACTTTACAGTTTGTGACTTTACAGTTTGTGACTTTACAGTTTATGACTTTACGGTTGTGACTTTACGGTTATGACTTTACGTTTGTGACTTTACGGTTGTGACTTTAAGTTTGTGACTTTACGTTTGTGACTTTACGTTTGTGACTTTACGTTTGTGACTTTACGGTTGTGACTTAATGGTTGTGACTTTACGGTTATGACTTTACGTTTGTGACTTTACGGTTGTGACTTAATGGTTGTGACTTTACGGTTGCAGGTTCGATCTCAGCTCCAGAAGATGGGTTCTCTTCAGCCAATGAACATCTTCCTCAAACAGGAAGTTGACCGCATGCAGCGAATAATCAGCCGAGTTCGGAGCACGCTCAGTGACCTGCAGCTCGCCATCGACGGTGAGTCACTGTAAATGCAAATGTCCCGCCCAGCTCTCTGCTCAGCTCTCTGCTCAGCTCTCTGCTCAGCTCTCTGCTCAGCTCTCTGCTCAGCTCTCTGCTCAGCTCTCTGCTCAGCTCTCTGCTCGCGTTTAGAGCTGCAGACGACGAGTCCACGTCAAACTATTATTTCCACTGAACATTGAAACTTTTTAACTAACGGTCAGTTGACTGCAGGACACTAAACTAACGGTCAGTTGACTGCGGGGCACTAAACTAACGGTCAGTTGACTGCGGGGCACTAAACTAACGGTCAGTTGACTGCGGGGCGCTAAACTAACGGTCAGTTGACTGCGGGGCACTAAACTAACGGTCAGTTGACTGCGGGGCACTAAACTAACGGTCAGTTGACTGCGGGGCACTAAACTAACGGTCAGTTGACTGCGGGGCACTAAACTAACGGTCAGTTGACTGCAGGACACTAAACTAACGGTCAGTTGACTGCGGGGCGCTAAACTAACGGTCAGTTGACTGCGGGGCACTAAACTAACGGTCAGTTGACTGCGGGGCACTAAACTAACGGTCAGTTGACTGCAGGACACTAAACTAACGGTCAGTTGACTGCGGGGCACTAAACTAACGGTCAGTTGACTGCGGGGCGCTAAACTAACGGTCAGTTGACTGCGGGGCACTAAACTAACGGTCAGTTGACTGCGGGGCACTAAACTAACGGTCAGTTGACTGCGGGGCACTAAACTAACGGTCAGTTGACTGCGGGGCACTAAACTAACGGTAAGTTGACTGCGGGGCACTAAACTAACGGTCAGTTGACTGCAGGACACTAAACTAACGGTCAGTTGACTGCGGGGCGCTAAACTAACGGTCAGTTGACTGCGGGGCACTAAACTAACGGTCAGTTGACTGCGGGGCGCTAAACTAACGGTCAGTTGACTGCGGGGCACTAAACTAACGGTCAGTTGACTGCGGGGCGCTAAACTAACGGTCAGTTGACTGCAGGACACTAAACTAACGGTCAGTTGACTGCGGGGCGCTAAACTAACGGTCAGTTGACTGCGGGGCACTAAACTAACGGTCAGTTGACTGCGGGGCACTAAACTAACGGTCAGTTGACTGCGGGGCACTAAACTAACGGTCAGTTGACTGCGGGGCGCTAAACTAACGGTCAGTGGCGGGTCTACGGTCGGTCTGGACACAAGATAACGCTCTGTTGTTCTCAGGCGCGATCGTGATGTCGGACGAGCTGCGTAACGCTCTGGACGGCCTCTTCGACGCTCGGATCCCGGGGGCGTGGCTCAGACTGAGCTGGGCGTCAGCCTCTCTGGGGTTCTGGTTCAGTGAGTTCTTAGAGAGGAACCTTCAGCTCAACGCCTGGATCTGCTCCGGGCGACCAAACATGTTCTGGCTCACCGGATTCTTCAACCCACAGGTTCACCTTTTTATGTAGTCGTTAGATAGGTGCTCCTGACCCTGACCCTGACCCTGACCCAGATCCAGATCCAGATCCTGACCCTGACCCTGACCCTGACCCAGACCCAGACCCAGACCCAGACCCAGACCCAGATCCAGATCCAGATCCAGATCCAGATCCAGATCCTGACCCAGACCCAGACCCAGATCCAGATCCAGATCCAGACCCAGACCCAGATCCAGATCCAGATCCTGACCCTGACCCTGACCCAGACCCTGACCCAGATCCTGACCCAGACCCAGACCCAGATCCAGATCCTGACCCAGACCCTGACCCTGACCCTGACTCAGACCCTGACCCAGATCCTGACCCAGATCCAGATCCTGACCCAGACCCTGACCCAGACCCAGACCCTGACCCTGACCCTGACCCAGACCCAGACCCAGACCCAGACCCTGACCCTGACCCTGACCCTGACCCAGACCCTGACCCAGATCCTGACCCTGACCCAGACCCTGACCCAGACCCTGACCCTGACCCAGACCCAGATCCAGATCCAGATCCAGATCCTGACCCAGACCCTGACCCTGACCCAGACCCTGACCCAGATCCTGACCCTGACCCTGACTCAGACCCTGACCCAGACCCTGACCCAGATCCTGACCCAGATCCAGATCCTGACCCTGACCCAGACCCTGACCCAGACCCAGACCCAGACCCAGACCCTGACCCAGACCCAGATCCTGACCCAGACCCTGACCCAGACCCAGACCCAGACCCAGACCCTGACCCAGACCCTGACCCAGACCCAGACCCTGACCCTGACCCTGACCCAGACCCAGACCCTGACCCTGACCCAGACCCTGACCCAGATCCTGACCCTGACCCTGACCCTGACCCAGATCCTGACCCTGACCCAGATCCTGACCCTGACCCTGACCCAGACCCTGACCCAGATCCAGACCCTTACCCAGATCCTGACCCTGACCCAGACCCTGACCCAGATCCAGATCCAGACCCTGACCCTCAGACTTAAACGCCATCCATCTATTACTAAATATCCTGTTTCCCGCTGGTGTCTCTTGGGGTGCCACAGGGACTGATCCTTGGACCAAAGTATTTTGTTTGCTCTTTTATAATATCGTCTCTGATGAACTGCACCAGACTCAGCTCCTGTGACTTTACAAACCAGAGTGAGTCTGGAGCTGGAGGATCTTTGAGTTAAAAGGACCAGAGTGAGTCTGGAGCTGGAGGATCTTTGAGTTAAAAGGACCAGAGTGAGTCTGGAGCTGGAGGATCTTTGAGTTAAAAGGACCAGAGTGAGTCTGGAGCTGGAGGATCTTTGAGTTAAAAGGACCAGAGTGAGTCTGGAGCTGGAGGATCTTTGAGTTAAAAGGACCAGAGTGAGTCTGGAGCTGGAGGATCTTTGAGTTAAAAGGACCAGAGTGAGTCTGGAGCTGGAGGATCTTTGAGTTAAAAGGACCAGAGTGAGTCTGGAGCTGGAGGATCTTTGAGTTAAAAGGACCAGAGTGAGTCTGGAGCTGGAGGATCTTTGAGTCGAGTCGCTCCGTTACTTTGCAGGGTTTTCTGACGGCGATGCGGCAGGAGACGACGCGCTTGAACCAGGCCAAAGGCTGGGCTCTGGACTCGGTGCTGCTCGGTAACGACGTCACCAAACTGATGAAGGAGGATGTCTTGGCTCCGCCCCCCGAGGACGTGGGCGGGGTCTACATCTACGGCCTTTTCCTGGACGGAGCTGGGTGGGACCGGCGCAGCGCCAAACTCACCGAGGCTCCGGCAAAGGTTGGTTATGACCAGTTATGACCAGTTATTACCAGTTATAACCAGTTATGACCAGTTATTATCAGTTATTACCAGTTATAACCAGTTATGACCAGTTATGACCAGTTATGACCAGTTATTATCAGTTATTACCAGTTATAACCAGTTATAACCAGTTATGACCAGTTATTATCAGTTATTACCAGTTATGACCAGTTATGACCAGTTATTATCAGTTATGACCAGTTTTTATCAGTTATGACCAGTTATGACCAGTTATGACCAGTTATTATCAGTTATTACCAGTTATAACCAGTTATGAGCAGTTATGAGCAGTTATTACCAGTTATAACCAGTTATAACCAGTTATAACCAGTTATGACCAGTTATGACCAGTTATTATCAGTTATGACCAGTTTTTATCAGTTATGACCAGTTATGACCAGTTATTACCAGTTATTACCAGTTATAACCAGTTATGAGCAGTTATGAGCAGTTATGAGCAGTTATTACCAGTTATAACCAGTTATAACCAGTTATAACCAGTTATGACCAGTTATGACCAGTTATAACCAGTTATGAGCAGTTATTACCAGTTATAACCAGTTATAACCAGTTATAACCAGTTATGACCAGTTATGACCAGTTATAACCAGTTATGAGCAGTTATTACCAGTTATAACCAGTTATTACCAGTTATGACCAGTTATAACCAGTTATGATCAGTTATGATCAGTTATGATCAGTTATGAGCAGTTATTACCAGTTATTACCAGTTATAACCAGTTATAACCAGTTATGACCAGTTATGACCAGTTATTACCAGTTATTACCAGTTATTACCAGTTATAACCAGTTATGAGCAGTTATTACCAGTTATTACCAGTTATAACCAGTTATGACCAGTTTTGAATTATTATCAGTTATTATGACCAGTTATTACCAGTATTATATTACCAGTTATTACCAGTTATTACCAGTTAATACCAGTTAATACCAGTTTGATGAGACGTTACAGCTCAGAGGTTCCTCGTCATCGGCCCCACGTCTCAGGTAAACACTTCTCCCATGATGCCGCAGGTGCTGTTCACGCCGCTGCCTGTGGTCCACGTCTACGCCGTCAACTCCAGCGACGGCTCCAAGATGGCCGACAGCAGGCGCCCCGCCAGCTCGTACTCGTGTCCCGTTTACAAGAAGCCGCGCCGCACCGACCTCAACTACATCTTCTCTGTGAGTCTGCGCACGAGCCAGCCTCCAGAGCACTGGACCCTGAGAGGAACCGCCCTACTCTGTGACTGCAAGTGAGGGGGAGGGGCGATGGGGCGGGGCGAGAGGGCGGGGTGGGATGGAGGGGGAGGGAGGGAGGGGGGGGGAGGAGGGGACCTCGACCCAGACTGAGGGTCTCACTTCTCCAGCTGCTCAGGGCCAGACCCTGAGTTGCTTTAGAAACTGTAAAGAGCTTTTAGGGAGACTACTGTTTAAGTAAGAGTAAGAGTTTTGATGACATGGAGATGAGACTGAGGAAGGACATGCAGCAAACTGTTGAGAGCCGGGTGGAGCGCAAAAGTGCTAAACACTCAGCCACTGGGCACAAGCTCCTCCCTCTCTCCAAACTGAACTGTCTCTGAGGTTTCACTATCTTTATATTGATTCATTCAGTTCCAGTCGTCGTGTTGTTCGTCTGTGTCGCGTTCACTTTAAAACGGTCCATAAATGTGACATGAACATCAGTGATACACATCTGTTCTTGTGTGTCTTCTTTTTAGTTTTAATAAACAATAGAACAATCCATAATGAATGAAACCTTTATTTTTTCACCAGGACAAACACAAACTGGCCATGCATCACTCACGCTAACACCCCTCGCTAATGCTAACACCCCTCACTAACGCTAACACCCCCCGCTAATGCTAACACCCCCGCTAACGCTAACATCCCCGCTAATGCTAACACCCCTCGCTAACGCTAACACCCCTCGCTAATGCTAACACCCCCGCTAACGCTAACACCCCGCTAACGCTAACACCCACGCTAACACCCCCGCTAATGCTAACACCCCCGCTAACGCTAACACCCCCCGCTAATGCTAACACCCCCGCTAACGCTAACATCCCCGCTAACGCTAGCACCACCGCTAACGCTAACACAGAGGTCATCAGAGGTAATTCAAAAACAGGGTGTGGTCAAAGGTTCAGTCGGCAGGTGAAAAAGTCCAAAAGATTCCATCAAACGGCAGAAGAAACTCTAAAGTTTAGACCTCGTCCAACAGCACCACAAAAACATTCAGTAACACAAGAAATACTAATATTACACTGACATTCTGACCCCAAGACACACACACACACACACATATATATATTATTATTATTAACCTTCTTATTAACCTAACCTTTCTAAAACGATTTCTACTTTATGTTACGAAATCCAGTTGAAGACAGTTTTCTCCAGTGCAGATGTGCTTTATCGTCACGGCAACGCGCTCAGACGTCACATGTTAGTGTTACGATTGTTGTGTTCCTCAAATTTGTGCTTTACGAGATTTCTTTTTTGATGACATTGTGACCATCACGATTATTGATGAACAGAATGAACAGAATGACCTTGACCTTGTGTCTTGGGGTCAGGACGTAACTGAAACTACAACTCAAAGTTCATCATCTGTTTCCAAACTTCACCACACGTAACATTAGCTCCAATTTATATGAACTTCTAAAACTCTTTCCAACCAGAAGGTGATGGTCGTCCTCCTCTGTCCAAACGCACTTATCACTTCATTATGAGTCTTTTCTTCATCTTCAGGTAACGCTCTCGGTCCAATGTGCATGATGTTTCTGAGAAGGTCACCGTGGCTCCTCTGAAGGTCACCGTGGCTCCTCTGAAGGTCACTGTGGCTCCTCTGAAGGTCACTGTGGCTCCTCTGAAGGTCACCGTGGCTCCTCTGAAGGTCACCGTGGCTCCTCTGAAGGTCACCGTGGCTCCTCTGAAGGTCACCGTGGCTCCTCTGAAGGTCACTGTGGCTCCTCTGAAGGTCACCGTGGCTCCTCTGAAGGTCACCGTGGCTCCTCTGAAGGTCACCGTGGCTCCTCTGAAGGTCACTGTGGCTCCTCTGAAGGTCACTGTGGCTCCTCTGAAGGTCACCGTGGCTCCTCTGAAGGTCACCGTGGCTCCTCTGAAGGTCACCGTGGCTCCTCTGAAGGTCACCGTGGCTCCTCTGAAGGTCACTGTGGCTCCTCTGAAGGTCACCGTGGCTCCTCTGAAGGTCACCGTGGCTCCTCTGAAGGTCACTGTGGCTCCTCTGAAGGTCACCGTGGCTCCTCTGAAGGTCACCGTGGCTCCTCTGAAGGTCACTGTGGCTCCTCTGAAGGTCACTGTGGCTCCTCTGAAGGTCACCGTGGCTCCTCTGAAGGTCACCGTGGCTCCTCTGAAGGTCACCGTGGCTCCTCTGAAGGCCACCGTGGCTCCTCTGAAGGTCACCGTGGCTCCTCTGAAGGCCACCGTGGCTCCTCTGAAGGTCACCGTGGCTCCTCTGAAGGTCACTGTGGCTCCTCTGAAGGTCACTGTGGCTCCTCTGAAGGTCACTGTGGCTCCTCTGAAGGTCACTGTGGCTCCAGTGTCTGTTTCGCTCTGTGTGTTGGTGAGGAACCTCCTTCTTTCTGATTGGACGCTCTGGTTGTCTCTGCAGCCTCAGAACCCTCGTGTCTCCAGTTCTCGCTCTTCCGTTTTATGACAGCTGTTTCATGTCGTACATCGGGACCTCGGCCTCCTCCGCTTTCCCCTCTCCCGCCGCCGCCGCCACCTCAGGGCTCCCTTTGCGGCCTTTAGGTGGCGCTACGGGCAACGTGGCCTCGGCGGCCCCCTCGGCGCCTTCCTGACCCTCTGCGACCGTCCTCTCCTTCTTCAGCGCCAGCTTCTCCTTCAGCCGCTCTCCGGACTGGCGGATCTTCTCCCGCCGCTCGGTCGTCACGATGCGCTCGCCCAGCTTGTTCACTTTGGAGCCCAGGTTCTCGCGCGTCTTGCTCAGGTTCTCTCTGGAGAAGGTGTTCTTGAAGCTCTCGATGCGCGTCAGGCCGCTCTTCTTCATCTTGGTGGCGGCAGAAGAGTCGGCCTCGTCCACCACCATGTACTCCTCGTCAGACTCAGGCGGGAGCTCGAACTTGTCGGGTTCCACGTCTTGACGAGGCGCAGCAGATGCTCCTGCCTCGGCCGGCTCGCTGCCCGCGGCAACCGACTTCAGCTCCTGCTCGCCCTGCCAAGAACCAGAGGAACACGTGAGATCAAACACCACTGCATCTCCGTCTAACCCTCTCCTCTGACCTCCTCTGACCTCCTCTGACCTCCTCTGACCTCCTCTGCTCCTCTGACCTCCTCTGACCTCCTCTGACCTCCTCTGACCTCCTCTGACCTCCTCTGCTCCTCTGACCTCCTCTGACCTCCTCTGCTCCTCTGACCTCCTCTGACCCTCTCCTCTGACCTCCTCTGACCTCCTCTGACCCTCTCCTCTGACCTCCTCTGACCTCCTCTGACCTCCTCTGCTCCTCTGACCTCCTCTGACCCTCTCCTCTGACCTCCTCTGACCTCCTCTGACCTCCTCTGACCTCCTCTGCTCCTCTGACCTCCTCTGACCCTCTCCTCTGACCTCCTCTGACCCTCTCCTCTGACCTCCTCTGACCTCCTCTGAGCCTCTCCTCTGACCTCCTCTGACCCTCTCCTCTGACCTCCTCTGACCCTCTCCTCTGACCTCCTGTGACCCTCTCTTCTGACCTCCTCTGACCCTCTCCTCTGACCTCCTCTGACCTCCTCTGACCCTCTCCTCTGACCTCCTCTGACCCTCTCCTCTGACCCTCTCCTCTGACCTCCTCTGACCCTCTCCTCTGACCCTCTCCTCTGACCTCCTCTGACCCTCTCCTCTGACCTCCTCTGACCCTCTCCTCTGACCCTCTCCTCTGACCTCCTCTGACCTCCTCTGACCCTCTCCTCTGACCTCCTCTGACCTCCTGTGACCCTCTCCTCTGACCTCCTGTGACCCTCTCCTCTGACCTCCTCTGACCCTCTCCTCTGACCTCCTCTGACCCTCTCCTCTGACCCTCTCCTCTGACCTCCTCTGACCCTCTCCTCTGACCCTCTCCTCTGACCCCCTCTGACCTCCTGTGACCCTCTCCTCTGACCTCCTGTGACCCTCTCCTCTGACCTCCTCTGACCCTCTCCTCTGACCTCCTCTGACCCTCTCCTCTGACCCTCTCCTCTGACCCTCTCCTCTGACCTCCTCTGACCCTCTCCTCTGACCCTCTCCTCTGACCTCCTCTGACCCTCTCCTCTGACCTCCTCTGACCCTCTCCTCTGACCCTCTCCTCTGACCTCCTCTGACCCTCTCCTCTGACCCTCTCCTCTGACCTCCTCTGACCCTCTCCTCTGACCCTCTCCTCTGACCTCCTCTGACCCTCTCCTCTGACCCTCTCCTCTGACCTCCTCTGACCCTCTCCTCTGACCCGCTCCTCTGACCTCCTCTGACCCTCTCCTCTGACCCGCTCCTCTGACCTCTGCACCTCTGACCTCCTCTGACCTAAACACTGGTCAGTTCTGCTGATATTTTTGACTGAAATATTGGGCCAATTTTGATAATTTTCCCCAAAATGTAAGAGTGAGTACAAAGTCCTACAGAGTGTCCTCTTCACTTTAAAGCAAACCAGGCCAAATTTGGCCCTCAGGCCGATGTTTCTTGCCTCCTGCTTAAACGGCCCCGAGCATAAAGAACACTTTACTGCGTCATAAAGTGACACCAAACGTTCAGGTTCCTGTGGCTCAATAGAATTCTGCCACTGCATTTCCACTGTAAGAGTCTAATCTATGAGTTTGAAATAGTTCATTTGTTTGTTATTTCTGTAAATATTTGAGTATTTGAAGTATTCAAGTATTTGAAGTATTCAAGTATTTGAACATCTGCCAATCAGAAGAACTGTCTCATAGAGCTGTCAGTCTGCCTTTATAAAGTCCACCTCTGCTCCACTTAGTCATCTAAACACCATCCTGAGTGCACTATCCCGAGAGAACACCACCCCGAGACCACCATCCCGAGAACACCATCCCGAGACCACCATCCCGAGAACACCATCCCGAGAACACCATCCCGAGAACACCATCCCGAGACCACCATCCCGAGAACACCATCCCGAGACCACCATCCCGAGAACACCATCCCGAGAACACCATCCCGAGACCACCATCCCGAGAACACCATCCCGAGAACACCATCCCGAGACCACCATCCCGAGAGCACCATCCCGAGAACACCATCCCGAGAACACCATCCCGAGACCACCATCCCGAGAACACCATCCCGAGAACACCATCCCGAGACCACCATCCCGAGAACACCATCCCGAGACCACCATCCCGAGAACACCATCCCGAGACCACCATCCCGAGAACACCATCCCGAGAACACCATCCCAAGAGAACACCATCCCAAGAGAACACCATCCCGAGAACACCATCCCGAGAACACCATCCCGAGAATACCATCCCGAGAACACCATCCCGAGAACACCATCCCAAGAACACCATCCCGAGAACACCATCCCGAGAACACCATCCCAAGAACACCATCCCGAGAGAACACCATCCCGAGAGAACACCACCCCGAGAGAACACCATCCCGAGAGAACACCATCCCGAGAGAACACCATCCCGAGAGAACACCATCCCAAGAGAACACCCCGAGAGAACACCATCCCGAGAGAACACCATTCCGAGAGAACACCATCACGAGAGAACACCATCCCAAGAACACCATCCCCAGAACACCATCCCCAGAACACCATTCCCAGAACACCATCCCAAGAGCACCATTCCGAGAACACCATCCCGAGAACACCATCCCGAGAGCACCATTCCGAGAACACCATCCTCAGAACACCACCCCGAGAGAACACCATCCCGAGAGAACACCATCCCGAGAGAACACCATCCCGAGAGAACACCATCCCGAGAGAACACCTTCCCAAGAACACCATCCCAAGAACACCATCCCAAGAGAACACCATCCCAAGAGAACACCATCCCAAGAGAACACCATCCCGAGAACACCATCCCGAGAACACCATCCCGAGAACAGCATCCCAAGAGAACACCATCCCAAGAGAACAACATCCCAAGAGAACACCATTCCCAGAACACCATCCCAAGAGCACCATTCCGAGAACACCATCCCGAGAACACCATCCCGAGAGCACCATTCCGAGAACACCATCCTCAGAACACCACCCCGAGAGAACACCATCCCGAGAGAACACCATCCCGAGAGAACACCATCCCGAGAGAACACCATCCCGAGAGAACACCTTCCCAAGAACACCATCCCAAGAACACCATCCCAAGAGAACACCATCCCAAGAGAACACCATCCCAAGAGAACACCATCCCGAGAACACCATCCCGAGAACACCATCCCGAGAACAGCATCCCAAGAGAACACCATCCCAAGAGAACAACATCCCAAGAGAACACCATCCCAAGAACACCATCCCAAGAGAACACCATCCCAAGAACACCATCCCAAGACAACACCATCCCAAGAGAACACCATCCCAAGAACACCATCCCAAGAGAACACCATCCCAAGAGAACACCATCCCAAGAGAACACCATCCCGAGAACACCATCCCGAGAACACCATCCCGTGAACACCATCCCAAGAGAGCACCATCCCAAGAACACCATCCCGTGAACACCATCCCAAGAGAACACCATCCCGAGAACACCATCCCAAGAGAACACCATCCCAAGAGAACACCATCCCGAGAACACCATTCCCAGAACACCATCCCAAGAGCACCATCCCAAGAGCACATCCCGAGAACACCATCCCGAGAACACCATCCCGAGAGCACCATTCCAAGAACACCATCCTCAGAACACCACCCCGAGAGAACACCATCCCGAGAACACCATCCCAAGAACACCATCCCAAGAACACCATCCCAAGAGAACACCATCCCGAGAGAACACCATCCCGAGAGCACCATTCCGAGAACACCATCCTCAGAACACCACCCCGAGAGAACACCATCCCGAGAACACCATCCCAAGAACACCATCCCAAGAACACCATCCCAAGAACACCATCCCCAGAACACTATTCCCAGAACACCATCCCCAGAGCACCATTCCGAGAACACCATCCCGAGAACACCATCCCGAGAGCACCATTCCGAGAACACCATCCTCAGAACACCATCCCAAGAACACCATCCCAAGAACACCATCCCAAGAACACCATCCCAAGAGAACACCATCCCGAGAGAACACCATCCCGTGAGAACACCATCCCGAGAGAACACCATCCCGAGAGAACACCATCCCGAGAGAACACCATTCCGAGAGAACACCATCCCAAGAGAACACCATCCCAAGAACACCATCCCCAGAACACCATTCCCAGAACACCATCCCAAGAGCACCATCCCGAGAACACCATCCCGAGAGCACCATTCCGAGAACACCATCCTCAGAACACCACCCCGAGAACACCATCCCGAGAACACCATCCCAAGAGAACACCCCGAGAGAACACCATCCCGAGAGAACACCATTCCGAGAGAACACCATCCCGAGAGAACACCATCCCGAGAACACCATCCCGAGAGCACCATTCCGAGAACACCATCCCGAGAGAACACCATCCCGAGAGAACACCATCCCGAGAGAACACCATCCCGAGAGAACACCTTCCCGAGAACACCATCCCAAGAACACCATCCCAAGAGAACACCATCCCAAGAGAACACCATCCCAAGAGAACACCATCCCGAGAACACCATCCCGAGAACACCATCCCGAGAACAGCATCCCAAGAGAACACCATCCCAAGAGAACAACATCCCAAGAGAACACCATCCCAAGAACACCATCCCAAGAGCACCATCCCAAGACAACACCATCCCAAGAGAACACCATCCCAAGAACACCATCCCAAGAGAACACCATCCCAAGAGAACACCATCCCGAGAACACCATCCCGTGAACACCATCCCAAGAGAGCACCATCCCAAGAACACCATCCCGTGAACACCATCCCAAGAGAACACCATCCCGAGAACACCATCCCGAGAACACCATCCCAAGAGAACACCATCCCAAGAGAACACCATCCCGAGAACACCATCCCAAGAACACCATCCCGAGAACACCATCCCGAGAACACCATCCCAAGAACACCATCCCGAGAGAACACCATCCCGAGAGAACACCACCCCGAGAGAACACCATCCCGAGAGAACACCATCCCGAGAGAACACCATCCCGAGAGAACACCATCCCAAGAGAACACCCCGAGAGAACACCATCCCGAGAGAACACCATTCCGAGAGAACACCATCACGAGAGAACACCATCCCAAGAACACCATCCCCAGAACACCATCCCCAGAACACCATTCCCAGAACACCATCCCAAGAGCACCATTCCGAGAACACCATCCCGAGAACACCATCCCGAGAGCACCATTCCGAGAACACCATCCTCAGAACACCACCCCGAGAGAACACCATCCCGAGAGAACACCATCCCGAGAGAACACCATCCCGAGAGAACACCATCCCGAGAGAACACCTTCCCAAGAACACCATCCCAAGAACACCATCCCAAGAGAACACCATCCCAAGAGAACACCATCCCGAGAACACCATCCCGAGAACACCATCCCGAGAACAGCATCCCAAGAGAACACAATCCCAAGAGAACAACATCCCAAGAGAACACCATCCCAAGAACACCATCCCAAGACAACACCATCCCAAGAGAACACCATCCCAAGAACACCATCCCAAGAGAACACCATCCCAAGAGAACACCATCCCAAGAGAACACCATCCCGAGAACACCATCCCGAGAACACCATCCCGTGAACACCATCCCAAGAGAGCACCATCCCAAGAACACCATCCCGTGAACACCATCCCAAGAGAACACCATCCCGAGAACACCATCCCGAGAACACCATCCCGAGAGCACCATTCCGAGAACACCATCCTCAGAACACCACCCCGAGAGAACACCATCCCGAGAGAACACCATCCCGAGAGAACACCATCCCGAGAGAACACCATCCCGAGAGAACACCTTCCCAAGAACACCATCCCAAGAACACCATCCCAAGAGAACACCATCCCAAGAGAACACCATCCCAAGAGAACACCATCCCGAGAACACCATCCCGAGAACACCATCCCGAGAACAGCATCCCAAGAGAACACAATCCCAAGAGAACAACATCCCAAGAGAACACCATCCCAAGAACACCATCCCAAGACAACACCATCCCAAGAGAACACCATCCCAAGAACACCATCCCAAGAGAAAACCATCCCAAGAGAACACCATCCCAAGAGAACACCATCCCGAGAACACCATCCCAAGAGAGCACCATCCCAAGAACACCATCCCGTGAACACCATCCCAAGAGAACACCATCCCGAGAACACCATCCCGAGAACACCATCCCAAGAGAACACCATCCCGAGAACACCATCCCGAGAACACCATCCCAAGAACACCATCCCAAGAACACCATCCCGAGAACACCATCCCAAGAACACCATCCCAAGAGATCACCATCCCAAGAGATCACCATCCCAAGAGAACACCATCCCAAGAGAACACCATCCCAAGAACACCATCCCAAGAGAACACCATCCCGAGAACACCATCCCAAGAGAACACCCCGAGAGAACACCATCCCGAGAGAACACCATTCCGAGAGAACACCATCCCAAGAGAACACCATCCCCAGAACACCATTCCCAGAACACCATTCCCAGAACACCATCCCAAGAGCACCATCCCAAGAGCACATCCCGAGAACACCATCCCGAGAACACCATCCCGAGAGCACCATTCCGAGAACACCATCCTCAGAACACCACCCCGAGAGAACACCATCCCGAGAACACCATCCCAAGAACACCATCCCAAGAACACCATCCCAAGAGAACACCATCCCGAGAGAACACCATCCCGTGAGAACACCATCCCGAGAGAACACCATCCCGAGAGAACACCATTCCGAGAGAACACCATCCCAAGAGAACACCATCCCAAGAACACCATCCCCAGAACACCATTCCCAGAACACCATCCCCAGAGCACCATTCCGAGAACACCATCCCGAGAACACCATCCCGAGAGCACCATTCCGAGAACACCATCCTCAGAACACCATCCCAAGAACACCATCCCAAGAACACCATCCCAAGAGAACACCATCCCGAGAGAACACCATCCCGTGAGAACACCATCCCGAGAGAACACCATCCCGAGAGAACACCATCCCAAGAGAACACCATCCCAAGAACACCATCCCCAGAACACCATTCCCAGAACACCATCCCAAGAGCACCATCCCGAGAACACCATCCCGAGAGCACCATTCCGAGAACACCATCCTCAGAACACCACCCCGAGAGAACACCATCCCAAGAGAACACCATCCCAAGAGAACACCATCCCAAGAACACCATCCCAAGAACACCATCCCCAGAACACCATTCCCAGAACACCATCCCAAGAGCACCATCCCGAGAACACCATCCCGAGAACACCATCCCGAGGGCGGAGGAAACATCAAGCTTTGGGGGTCTTTTCTGCTCAGGGGACGGGACGACTGCTCTGTGTTAAGGAGAGGATGCATGTAACCATGACAACCTCCTTCCCTCAGTCAGAGCAGTGAAGATGGGGCGTGGATGCAGATGGGGCGTGGCTGCAGATGGGGCGTGGCTGCAGATGTGGCGTGGCTGCAGATGGGGCGTGGCTGGGTCTTCTATGATGACAATGACCTGAAGCACACGACCAGGAGAACAAGGAGTGGCTCTGGAGGTTCTGGAGCCCAGCCCGTCTCAGACCTTAATCCAATAGAAAGTCTTTGGAGCTGAAACTCTGTGTTGCTCAGCAACAGCCCTGAAACCTGAAAGATCTAGAGAAGATCTATGTGGAGGCGTGGCCAAAGTCCTGCTGCAGCGTGTGCAAACCTGGTCCAGAACTACAGGAAACATCTGACCTCTGTAACTGTAAACAAAGGCTTCTGGATCAAATATTAACTCTTTAATATTGACTCTCACATGTTCAAATACTTCACAGCAAAAAACAACAATTCAGATTGTGTCTGTCACCGTGGAAACGCACCGACCTGAAGGTGTCAGACTCTCAGGGGTAAATAACACATATATCTGTTAAATCCGACCTTCAGCTCCATCTGGAGGTCACGTGTGGAGCTCCAGCTCGTACCATGATTAGACCTGGACTAAACCTGGCTAACCAGGCTAACCAGGCTAACCAGGCTAACCAGGCTAACCAGGCTAACCAGGCTAACCAGGCTAACCCTGGTCGTCAGATGCAGCTCTGGTCTGTTAGCCATTAGCTTTGTTAGCAGTTAGCGCAGGTGGTTCCATAAATATCCCGCAGCTGCTGGAGCATCTCAGCTAATCTTAACTGGAGCTCTCAGCGCTCGAGGTTCACGTTTCACCAGAACTAAAACAAGAACCAGACTCAGTGCTAAAAGAAGAACTACAGCTAAACACGGCTCTGAGGAAACGTCATCTACAGCCACCAGACCAAAATGAGACTAAACCAGGTCCAAACCAGCACTAAACCACGTCCAAACCAGGCCTAAACCAGCCCTAAACCAGGACTAAACCAGCACTAAACCAGGTCTACACCAGGCCTAAACCAGCCCTAAACCAGGACTAAACCAGGACTAAACCAGGTCTACACCAGGCCTAAACCGGCACTAAACCACGTCTAAACCACGTCTAAACCAGGCCTAAACCAGCCCTAAACCAGGACTAAACCAGCACTAAACCAGGTCTAAACCAGGCCTAAACCGGCACTAAACCAGGACTAAACCAGCAATAAACCAGGTCTAAACCAGGACTAAACCAGGACTAAACAAGGACTAAACCAGGACTAAACAGGGACCAGGACTAAACCAGCACTAAACCAGCACTAAACCAGGTCTAGTGACATGCTGCTGAACGTAAACACAGTGAGAACAAACTCATCTGAGTCGTGGTGTTCCCTTTCTCAGATGGAACTGCTCCAGCTCCAAAATAACCACAACAGCTGCAGCCAAGGCCCAGCACAACCAGGACTAAACCAGGACTAAACCAGGACTAAACCAGGACTAAACCAGGACTAAACCAGGACTAAACCAGGACACAACCAGGACTAAACCAGGACTAAACCAGGACACAACCAGCTCTAAACCAGGACTAAACCAGGACTAACCCAGGTCTAAGACAGGATTAAACCAGGACTAAACCAGGACTAAACCAGGACTAACCCAGGTCTAAGACAGGATTAAACCAGGACTAAACCAGGACTAAACCAGGTCCAAACCAGGACTAAACCAGGACTAAACCAGGACTAAACCAGGACTAAACCAGGACTAAACCAGGACTAAACCAGGACTAAACCAGGACACAACCAGGACTAAACCAGGACTAAACCAGGACTAAGACAGGATTAAACCAGGACTAAACCAGGACTAAACCAGGACACAACCAGGACTAAACCAGGACTAAACCAGGACTAAACCAGGACACAACCAGGACTAAACCAGGACTAAACCAGGACTAAGACAGGATTAAACCAGGACTAAACCAGGACTAAACCAGGACTAACCCAGGTCTAAGACAGGATTAAACCAGGACTAAACCAGGACTAAACCAGGTCCAAACCAGGACTAAACCAGGATTAAAACAGGACTAAACCAGGACTAAACCAGGACTAAACCAGGAGAAAGTTTAGTCCTGGTCTTGTCTATGTTTACTTCCGAGTTTAGTCCAAGTTTGATTTTTATCAATAAAGAACTTCCTAAATGTTCTCTCCAGAAGCTTCCGTCACAGATTGACACCTTTATTCATTTCAAATGTGTTTAAAAGTCTAAATGTTCAGTAGAAATAATGTGCTGATGTCGAAAAACTCTAAATCTGTCCTCAAAAGAAAGAGCTTTAGTCCAGTTTGAGTCCTGCTTTGGTCCAGTTTGAGTCCTGCTTTAGTCCAGTTTGAGTCCTGCTTTGGTCCAGTTTGAGTCCTGCTTTAGTCCAGTTTGAGTCCTGCTTTGGTCCAGTTTGAGTCCTGCTTTAGTCCAGTTTGAGTCCTGCTTTGGTCCAGTTTGAGTCCTGCTTTAGTCCAGTTTGAGTCCTGCTTTGGTCCAGTTTGAGTCCTGCTTTAGTCCAGTTTGAGTCCTGCTTTGGTCCAGTTTGAGTCCTGCTTTAGTCCAGTTTGAGTCCTGCTTTGGTCCAGTTTGAGTCCCGCTTTAGTCCAGTTTGAGTCCCGCTTTAGTCCAGTTTGAGTCCTGCTTTAGTCCAGTTTGAGTCCTGCTTTAGTCCAGTTTGAGTCCTGCTTTGGTCCAGTTTGAGTCCTGCTTTAGTCCAGTTTGAGTCCTGCTTTAGTCCAGTTTGAGTCCTGCTTTAGTCCAGTTTGAGTCCCGCTTTGGTCCAGTTTGAGTCCCGCTTTAGTCCAGTTTGAGTCCTGCTTTGGTCCAGTTTGAGTCCTGCTTTGGTTTAGTTTGAGTCCTGCTTTGGTCCAGTTTGAGTCCTGCTTTGGTCCAGTTTGAGTCCTGCTTTAGTCCAGTTTGAGTCCTGCTTTGGTTTAGTTTGAGTCCTGCTTTAGTCCAGCTTGAGTCCTGCTTTGGTCCAGTTTGAGTCCTGCTTTGGTTTAGTTTGAGTCCTGCTTTAGTCCAGCTTGAGTCCTGCTTTAGTCCAGTTTGAGTCCTGCTTTGGTTTAGTTTGAGTCCTGCTTTAGTCCAGTTTGAGTCCTGCTTTGGTCCAGTTTGAGTCCTGCTTTAGTCCAGTTTGAGTCCTGCTTTGGTCCAGTTTGAGTCCTGCTTTAGTCCAGTTTGAGTCCTTTTTAGCCCTCTTTAGTCCAGTTTGGCCTGACTGACCTGGTAGATGACCACTCTGAACTTGTTCTTGGCGAGCAGATCCCCTTGCGTGGCCTCGACCTTCTTGACGCGGACGTTCTGGCTCTCGACTCGGACCCTCACGTCCTTGACGTGGCGGCTGACTTTGCGCGTCTTCTCGAGGAGCCGCGTGACGGTGGCGCTGCTGTTGGCGTGGTCGTTGGTCAGCTTGATCACGTCGGCCTGGATGCTCTTCACCGTGTTCTCCAGCTCCACCTGGCGCTCCTCCATGCGGCTCTGAGCGGCCTGAACGCCGTCCACCAGCGCCGCCACACGCTCCAGAAGCACCATCACGCCGCCCGCCTCGTCCCCCGTCGCCCCTTTGCCCGCCATGTCGGGTCTGAAGCCTGCTCTGCTCCACCAGAGCCTCACGTCAGCTGGACCAGACAGAAGATCAAAGATGGGGCCAAAGTGGGCCGTTCAGGGACAAGAACATGAAGTCAAAGGATAATCCCCGTTTGTGAGAGCGGCAGGAGCAGCTCTGTGTTTAGTGACAGGAGCAGGTCTGTGTTTAGTGACAGGAGCAGGAGGTCTGAAGGAAAGTGACACCCACAGCTCAGGAAAGGGCAGAGTGTCAGAGGGGCGGGGCTGGGGGCGGGGCTGGGGGCGGGACTGGCACCAGCGCTCTTAGAACTGCCATTACTTAACGTGCAGTCAGGTTTGAGCTCCATATTCTTCACACCAGCAACGCTCTGAGCTTCAGACAAGCTAAGGCCGCTAAAGCTAAACCCGCTAAAGCCGCTAAAGCTAAACCCGCTAAAGCCGCTAAAGCTAAACCCGCTAAACCCGCTAAAGCCGCTAAAGCTAAAGCCGCTAAAGCCGCTAAAGCCGCTAAAGCTAAACCCGCTAAAGCCACTAAAGCTAAACCCGCTAAAGCCGCTTAAGCTAAACCCACTAAAGCCGCTAAAGCTAAACCCGCTAAAGCCGCTAAAGCTAAACCCGCTAAAGCCGCTTAAGCTAAACCCGCTAAAGCCGCTAAAGCTGCTAAAGCTAAACCCGCTAAAGCCGCTAAAGCTAAACCCGCTAAAGCCGCTAAAGCTAAACCCGCTAAAGCTAAACCCGCTAAAGCTAAAGCCGCTAAAGCCGCTAAAGCCGCTAAAGCTAAAGCCGCTAAAGCTAAAGCCGCTAAAGCCGCTAAAGCTAAAGCCGCTAAAACTAAAGCCTCTAAAGCCGCTAAAGCTAAAGCTTCTTTCCATTTAAATCTAGTTTTATCCTATCATCAAACAGAGAGAGAAATCTGGACAAAACATTCATTTTTACAGTTTTATCCTTGGACTTAAAGTTCGTCTGGATCAGAGTCACTTTTACAACATCTTTGTTTATGATGAAGAAAAGAGTTTCTCTGTGAGATTGTTGACAGTTCTTTATGGAGGACAAACCTAAATATAAGAGATTCTGTTTGTCTTTTAGATGTGTAAGTCTTTCTAGAGGCCAGAGGGGGCGCCAGAGAGAGACATTCAGTTTGTGTCCAGTGTTTGGACATGTCACAGTGAGACATCATCTGTGTTTGGACATGTCACAGTGAGACATCATCTGTGTTTGGACATGTCACAGTGAGACATCATCTGTGTTCGGACATGTCACAGTGAGACATCATCTGTGTTTGGACATGTCACAGTGAGACATCATCTGTGTTTGGACATGTCACAGTGAGACATCATCTGTGTTTGGACATGTCACAGTGAGACATCATCTGTGTTCGGACATGTCACAGTGAGACATCATCTGCAGAGGGACATCGTTCTGTCCCATCAGCTGTAACTCCATCAAGTCTTTATGATCGTCTCATATCGAGCCAATGGTTCAAGTCCAGAGAGAACAACAGAGGGGACCAAGCACAGCCCTGTGGCACTCCTCATCACAATAGAAAGAGCTCATCGCCATGACAACAAGACCAGCAGCTGATGAACCACGAGGCCTGAGAATGAGGGTTATTAACCATTGTGTGAAGAAACGTAAAGGGTTAAAGGAGACCTCCAGGGTTAAAGGAGACCTGCAGGTTAAAGGAGACCTGCAGGTTAAAGGAGACCTCCAGGGTTAAAGGAGGCCTCCAGGGTTAAAGGAGACCTGCAGGTTAAAGGAGACCTCCAGGGTTAAAGGAGAACTGTAGTTAAAGGAGACCTGCAGGGTTAAAGGAGGCCTCCAGGGTTAAAGGAGACCTGCAGGTTAAAGGAGACCTGCAGGTTAAAGGAGACCTCCAGGGTTAAAGGAGAACTGTAGTTAAAGGAGACATGCAGGTTAAAGGAGACCTGCAGGTTAAAGGAGACATGCAGGTTAAAGGAGACCTCCAGGGTTAAAGGAGAACTGTAGTTAAAGGAGACATGCAGGTTAAAGGAGACCTGCAGGTTAAAGGAGACCTCCAGGGTTAAAGGAGACCTCCAGGTTAAAGGAGACATGCAGGTTAAAGGAGACCTCCAGGTTAAAGGAGACATGCAGGGTTAAAGGAGACCTCCAGGGTTAAAGGAGACCTCCAGGGTTAAAGGAGACCTGCAGGTTAAAGGAGACCTCCAGGGTTAAAGGAGACCTCCAGGGTTAAAGGAGACCTCCAGGGTTAAAGGAGACCTGCAGGTTAAAGGAGACCTCCAGGTTAAAGGAGAACTGCAGGTTAAAGGAGACCTGCAGGTTAAAGGAGACCTGCAGGGTTAAAGGAATCCTGCAGGGTTAAAGGAGACCTGCAGGGTTAAAGGAGACCTGCAGGTTAAAGGAGACCTCCAGGTTAAAGGAGACATGCAGGTTAAAGGAGACCTCCAGGTTAAAGGAGAACTGCAGGTTAAAGGAGACCTGCAAGTTAAAGGAGACATGCAGGTATAAGGAGACCTCCAGGGTTAAAGGAGACCTCCAGGGTTAAAGGAGACCTGCAAGTTAAAGGAGACCTCCAGGGTTAAAGGAGACATGCAGGGTTAAAGGAGACCTCCAGGGTTAAAGGAGACCTGCAGGTTAAAGGGGACCTCGGGGGGTAAAGGAAACCTCCAGGGTTAAAGGAGACCTGCAGGTTAAAGGAGACCTCCAGGGTTAAAGGAGACCTCCAGGTTAAAGGAGACATGCAGTTTAAAGGAGACCTCCAGGGTTAAAGGAGACCTGCAGGGTTAAAGGAGACCTGCAGGTTAAAGGAGACCTGCAGGTTAAAGGAGACCTCCAGGGTTAAAGGAGACCTGCAGGTTAAAAGAGACCTCCAGGTTAAAGGAGACATGCAGGTTAAAGGAGACATGCAGGTTAAAGGAGACCTGCAGGGTTAAAGGAGACCTCCAGGTTAAAGGAGAACTGCAGGTTAAAGGAGACCTTCAGGTTAAAGGAGAACTGCAGGTTAAAGGAGACCTGCAGGGTTAAAGGAGACATGCAGGTTAAAGGAGACCTGCAGGGTTAAAGGAGACCTGCAGGGTTAAAGGAGACCTGCAGGGTTAAAGGAGACATGCAGGTTAAAGGAGACCTTCAGGTTAAAGGAGACATGCAGGTTAAAGGAGACCTGCAGGTTAAAAGAGACCTCCAGGGTTAAAGGAGACCTGCAGGGTTAAAGGAGACCTGCAGGTTAAAGGAGACCTGCAGGTTAAAAGAGACCTCCAGGGTTAAAGGAGACCTGCAGGGTTAAAGGAGACCTGCAGGGTTAAAGGAGACCTCCAGGTTAAAGGAGACATGCAGGTTAAAGGAGACATGCAGGATAAAGGAGACCTGCAGGTTAAAGGAGACCTGCAGGTTAAAGGAGACCTATAGGTTAAAGGAGACATGCAGGTATAGGGAGACCTGCAGGGTTAAAGGAGACCTCCAGGGTTAAAGGAGACCTGCAGGTTAAAGGGGACCTCGGGGAGTAAAGGAAACCTCCAGGGTTAAAGGAGACCTGCAGGTTAAAGGGGACCTCGGGGAGTAAAGGAAACCTCCAGGGTTAAAGGAGACCTGCAGGTTAAAGGAGACCTGCAGGTTAAAGGAGACCTCCAGGGTTAAAGGAGACCTGCAGGTTAAAGGAGACCTGCAGGTTAAAGGAGACCTGCAGGTTAAAGGAGACCTCCAGGGTTAAAGGAGACCTGCAGGGTTAAAGGAGACCTGCAGGTTAAAGGAGACCTGCAGGTTAAAGGAGACCTGCAGGTTAAAGGAGACCTCCAGGGTTAAAGGAGACCTCCAGGTTAAAGGAGACATGCAGGTTAAAGGAGACCTGCAGGGTTAAAGGAGACCTCCAGGTTAAAGGAGAACTGCAGGTTAAAGGAGACATGCAGGTTAAAGGAGACCTTCAGGTTAAAGGAGAACTGCAGGTTAAAGGAGACCTTCAGGTTAAAGGAGAACTGCAGGTTAAAGGAGACCTGCAGGGTTAAAGGAGACATGCAGGTTAAAGGAGACCTGCAGGGTTAAAGGAGACCTGCAGGGTTAAAGGAGACCTGCAGGGTTAAAGGAGACCTCCAGGTTAAAGGAGACATGCAGGTTAAAGGAGACCTTCAGGTTAAAGGAGAACTGCAGGTTAAAGGAGACCTGCAGGGTTAAAGGAGACCTGCAGGTTAAAAGAGACCTCCAGGGTTAAAGGAGACCTGCAGGGTTAAAGGAGACCTGCAGGTTAAAAGAGACCTCCAGGGTTAAAGGAGACCTGCAGGGTTAAAGGAGACCTGCAGGGTTAAAGGAGACCTGCAGGTTAAAGGAGACCTGCAGGTTAAAGGAGACCTATAGGTTAAAGGAGACATGCAGGTATAGGGAGACCTCCAGGGTTAAAGGAGACCTGCAGGGTTAAAGGAGACCTGCAGGGTTAAAGGAGACCTGCAGGTTAAAAGAGACCTATAGGTTAAAGGAGACATGCAGGTATAGGGAGACCTCCAGGGTTAAAGGAGACCTCCAGGGTTAAAGGAGACCTGCAGGTTAAAGGAGACCTCCAGGGTTAAAGGAGACCTGCAGGGTTAAAGGAGACCTGCAGGTTAAAGGAGACCTCCAGGGTTAAAGGAGACCTGCAGGTTAAAGGAGACCTGCAGGTTAAAGGAGACCTCCAGGGTTAAAGGAGACCTGCAGGTCAAAGGAGACCTCCAGGGTTAAAGGAGACCTGCAGGGTTAAAGGAGACCTGCAATTTAAAGGAGACCTCCAGGGTTAAAGGAGACATGCAGGGTTAAAGGAGACCTGCAGGTCAAAGGAGACCTCCAGGGTTAAAGGAGACCTGCAGGTTAAAGGAGACCTCCAGGGTTAAAGGAGACCTGCAGGGTTAAAGGAGACCTGCAGGTTAAAGGAGACCTCCAGGGTTAAAGGAGACCTGCAGGTTAAAGGAGACATCCAGGGTTAAAGGAGACCTCCAGGGTTAAAGGAGACCTGCAGGTTAAAGGAGACCTGCAGGTTAAAGGAGACCTCCAGGGTTAAAGGAGACCTGCAGATTTAAAGGAGACCTGCAAGTTAAAGGAGACATGCAGGTATAAGGAGACCTCCAGGGTTAAAGGAGACCTGCAGATTTAAAGGAGACCTGCAAGTTAAAGGAGACATGCAGGTATAAGGAGACCTCCAGGTTTAAAGGAGACCTGCAAGTTAAAGGAGACATGCAGGTTGAAGGAGACCTGCAGGATAAAGGAGACCTCCAGGGTTAAAGGACAACTCCAGGGTTAAAGGAGACCTGCAGGTTAAAGGAGACCTCCAGGGTTAAAGGAGACCTGCAGGTTAAAGGGGACCTCGGGGGGTAAAGGAAACCTCCAGGGTTAAAGGAGACCTCCAGGGTTAAAGGAGACCTCCAGGGTCAAAGGAGACCTCCAGGGTTAAAGGAGACCTACAGGGTTAAAGGAGTCCTCCAGGGTTAAAGGAGACCTGCGGGTTAAAGGAGACCTGCAGGTTAAAGGAGACCTGCAGGTTAAAGGAGACCTGCAGGATAAAGGAGACCTGCTGGTTAAAGGAGACCTCCAGGGTTAAAGGAGACCTGCAGGGTTAAAGGAGACCTCCAGGGTTAAAGGAGACCTCCAGGGTTAAAGGAGACCTGCAGGGTTAAAGGAGACCTGCAGGTTAAAAGAGACCTCCAGGGCTAAAGGAGACCTCCAGGGTTAAAGGAGACCTCCAGGGTTAAAGGAGACCTCCAGGGTCAAAGGAGACCTGCAGGTTAAAGGAGACCTGCAGGGTTAAAGGAGATCTCCAGGGTTAAAGGAGACCTCCAGGGTTAAAGGAGACCTGCAGGTTAAAGGAGACCTCCAGGGTTAAAGGAGACCTGCAGGTTAAAGGAGACCTGCAGGTTAAAGGAGACCTCCAGGGTTAAAGGAGACCTGCAGTTTAAAGGAGACCTCCAGGGTTAAAGGAGACCTCCATGGTTAAAGGAGACCTGCAGGTTAAAGGAGACCTCCAGGGTTAAAGGAGACCTCCAGGTTAAAGGAGACATGCAGGTTAAAGGAGACCTCCAGGGTTAAAGGAGACCTGCAGGGTTAAAGGAGACCTGCAGGTTAAAGGAGACATGCAGGTTAAAGGAGACATGCAGGTTAAAGGAGACCTGCAGGGTTAAAGGAGACCTGCAGGGTTAAAGGAGACCTCCAGGTTAAAGGACACATGCAGGTTAAAGGAGACATGCAGGTTAAAGGAGACCTGCAGGTTAAAGGAGACCTGCAGGGTTAAAGGAGACCTGCAGGGTTAAAGGAGACCTGCAGGGTTAAAGGAGACCTCCAGGTTAAAGGACACATGCAGGTTAAAGGAGACATGCAGGTTAAAGGAGACCTGCAGGGTTAAAGGAGACCTGCAGGGTTAAAGGAGACCTCCAGGTTAAAGGACACATGCAGGTTAAAGGAGACATGCAGGTTAAAGGAGACCTCCAGGTTCAAGGAGAACTGCAGGTTAAAGGAGACCTGCAGGTTAAAAGAGACCTCCAGGTTAAAGGAGACATGCAGGTTAAAGGAGACCTCCAGGTTCAAGAAGACCTGCAGGATAAAGGAGACCTGCAGGGTTAAAGGAGACCTGCAGGTTAAATGAGACCTCCAGGGTTAAAGGAGACCTCCAGGGTTAAAGGAGACCTGCAGGTTAAAGGAGACCTCCAGGGTTAAAGGAGACCTCCAGGGTTAAAGGAGACCTCCAGGGTTAAAGGAGACCTGCAGGTTAAAGGAGACCTGCAGGTTAAAGGAGACCTGCAGGTTAAAGGAGACCTGCAGGATAAAGGAGACCTGCAGGGTTAAAGGAGACCTGCAGGATAAAGGAGACCTGCTGGTTAAAGGAGACCTCCAGGGTTAAAGGAGACCTGCAGGGTTAAAGGAGACCTGCAGGTTAAAGGAGACCTCCAGGGTTAAAGGAGACCTCCAGGGTTAAAGGAGACCTGCAGGTTAAAAGAGACCTGCAGGTTAAAAGAGACCTCCAGGGCTAAAGGAGACCTCCAGGGTTAAAGGAGACCTCCAGGGTTAAAGGAGACCTCCAGGGTCAAAGGAGACCTGCAGGTTAAAGGAGACCTGCAGGGTTAAAGGAGACCTCCAGGGTTAAAGGAGACCTCAAGGGTTAAAGGAGACCTGCAGGTTAAAGGAGACATGCAGGTTGAAGGAGATCTCCAGGGTTAAAGGAGACCTCCAGGGTTAAAGGAGACCTGCAGGTTAAAGGAGACCTCCAGGGTTAAAGGAGACCTGCAGGTTAAAGGAGACCTCCAGGGTTAAAGGAGACCTGCAGGTTAAAGGAGACCTGCAGGTTAAAGGAGACCTCCAGGGTTAAAGGAGACCTGCAGTTTAAAGGAGACCTCCAGGGTTAAAGGAGACCTCCATGGTTAAAGGAGACCTGCAGGTTAAAGGAGACCTCCAGGGTTAAAGGAGACCTCCAGGTTAAAGGAGACATGCAGGTTAAAGGAGACCTCCAGGGTTAAAGGAGACCTGCAGGGTTAAAGGAGACCTCCAGGGTTAAAGGAGACCTGCAGGGTTAAAGGAGACCTGCAGGTTAAAGGACACATGCAGGTTAAAGGAGACATGCAGGTTAAAGGAGACCTGCAGGGTTAAAGGAGACCTGCAGGGTTAAAGGAGACCTCCAGGTTAAAGGACACATGCAGGTTAAAGGAGACATGCAGGTTAAAGGAGACCTGCAGGTTAAAGGAGACCTGCAGGGTTAAAGGAGACCTGCAGGGTTAAAGGAGACCTGCAGGGTTAAAGGAGACCTCCAGGTTAAAGGACACATGCAGGTTAAAGGAGACATGCAGGTTAAAGGAGACCTGCAGGGTTAAAGGAGACCTGCAGGGTTAAAGGAGACCTCCAGGTTAAAGGACACATGCAGGTTAAAGGAGACATGCAGGTTAAAGGAGACCTCCAGGTTCAAGGAGAACTGCAGGTTAAAGGAGACCTGCAGGTTAAAAGAGACCTCCAGGTTAAAGGAGACATGCAGGTTAAAGGAGACCTCCAGGTTCAAGAAGACCTGCAGGATAAAGGAGACCTGCAGGGTTAAAGGAGACCTGCAGGTTAAATGAGACCTCCAGGGTTAAAGGAGACCTCCAGGGTTAAAGGAGACCTGCAGGTTAAAGGAGACCTCCAGGGTTAAAGGAGACCTCCAGGGTTAAAGGAGACCTCCAGGGTTAAAGGAGACCTGCAGGTTAAAGGAGACCTGCAGGTTAAAGGAGACCTGCAGGATAAAGGAGACCTGCAGGGTTAAAGGAGACCTGCAGGATAAAGGAGACCTGCTGGTTAAAGGAGACCTCCAGGGTTAAAGGAGACCTGCAGGGTTAAAGGAGACCTGCAGGTTAAAGGAGACCTCCAGGGTTAAAGGAGACCTCCAGGGTTAAAGGAGACCTGCAGGTTAAAAGAGACCTGCAGGTTAAAAGAGACCTCCAGGGCTAAAGGAGACCTCCAGGGTTAAAGGAGACCTCCAGGGTTAAAGGAGACCTCCAGGGTCAAAGGAGACCTGCAGGTTAAAGGAGACCTGCAGGGTTAAAGGAGACCTCCAGGGTCAAAGGAGACCTCAAGGGTTAAAGGAGACCTGCAGGTTAAAGGAGACATGCAGGTTGAAGGAGATCTCCAGGGTTAAAGGAGACCTCCAGGGTTAAAGGAGACCTGCAGGTTAAAGGAGACCTCCAGGGTTAAAGGAGACCTGCAGGTTAAAGGAGACCTGCAGGTTAAAGGAGACCTCCAGGGTTAAAGGAGACCTGCAGTTTAAAGGAGACCTCCAGGGTTAAAGGAGACCTGCAGGGTTAAAGGAGACCTGCATGTTAAAGGAGACATCCATGGTTAAAGGAGACCTCCAGGGTTAAAGGAGACCTCCATGGTTAAAGGAGACCTGCAGGTTAAAGGAGACCTCCAGGGTTAAAGGAGACCTCCAGGTTAAAGGAGACATGCAGGTTAAAGGAGACCTGCAGGGTTAAAAGAGACCTCCAGGTTAAAGGAGACATGCAGGTTAAAGGAGACCTCCAGGTTCAAGAAGACCTGCAGGATAAAGGAGACCTGCAGGGTTAAAGGAGACCTGCAGGATAAAGGAGATCTGCAGGGTTAAAGGAGATCTGCAGGTTAAAGGAGACCTCCAGGGTTAAAGGAGACCTGCAGGTTAAAGGAGACCTCCAGGGTTAAAGGAGACCTCCAGGGTTAAAGGAGACCTGCAGGTTAAAGGGGACCTCGGGGGGTAAAGGAAACCTCCAGGGTTAAAGGAGACCTCCAGGGTTAAAGGAGACCTCCAGGGTTAAAGGAGACCTCCAGGGTCAAAGGAGACCTGCAGGTTAAAGGAGACCTGCAGGGTTAAAGGAGACCTGCAGGGTTAAAGGAGACCTGCAGGGTTAAAGGAGACCTCCAGGTTAAAGGACACATGCAGGTTAAAGGAGACATGCAGGTTAAAGGAGACCTGCAGGGTTAAAGGAGACCTGCAGGGTTAAAGGAGACCTCCAGGTTAAAGGACACATGCAGGTTAAAGGAGACATGCAGGTTAAAGGAGACCTCCAGGTTCAAGGAGAACTGCAGGTTAAAGGAGACCTGCAGGTTAAAAGAGACCTCCAGGTTAAAGGAGACATGCAGGTTAAAGGAGACCTCCAGGTTCAAGAAGACCTGCAGGATAAAGGAGACCTGCAGGGTTAAAGGAGACCTGCAGGTTAAATGAGACCTCCAGGGTTAAAGGAGACCTCCAGGGTTAAAGGAGACCTGCAGGTTAAAGGAGACCTCCAGGGTTAAAGGAGACCTCCAGGGTTAAAGGAGACCTCCAGGGTTAAAGGAGACCTGCAGGTTAAAGGAGACCTGCAGGTTAAAGGAGACCTGCAGGTTAAAGGAGACCTGCAGGATAAAGGAGACCTGCAGGGTTAAAGGAGACCTGCAGGATAAAGGAGACCTGCTGGTTAAAGGAGACCTCCAGGGTTAAAGGAGACCTGCAGGGTTAAAGGAGACCTGCAGGTTAAAGGAGACCTCCAGGGTTAAAGGAGACCTCCAGGGTTAAAGGAGACCTGCAGGTTAAAAGAGACCTGCAGGTTAAAAGAGACCTCCAGGGCTAAAGGAGACCTCCAGGGTTAAAGGAGACCTCCAGGGTTAAAGGAGACCTCCAGGGTCAAAGGAGACCTGCAGGTTAAAGGAGACCTGCAGGGTTAAAGGAGACCTCCAGGGTTAAAGGAGACCTCAAGGGTTAAAGGAGACCTGCAGGTTAAAGGAGACATGCAGGTTGAAGGAGATCTCCAGGGTTAAAGGAGACCTCCAGGGTTAAAGGAGACCTGCAGGTTAAAGGAGACCTCCAGGGTTAAAGGAGACCTGCAGGTTAAAGGAGACCTCCAGGGTTAAAGGAGACCTGCAGGTTAAAGGAGACCTGCAGGTTAAAGGAGACCTCCAGGGTTAAAGGAGACCTGCAGTTTAAAGGAGACCTCCAGGGTTAAAGGAGACCTCCATGGTTAAAGGAGACCTGCAGGTTAAAGGAGACCTCCAGGGTTAAAGGAGACCTCCAGGTTAAAGGAGACATGCAGGTTAAAGGAGACCTCCAGGGTTAAAGGAGACCTGCAGGGTTAAAGGAGACCTCCAGGGTTAAAGGAGACCTGCAGGGTTAAAGGAGACCTGCAGGTTAAAGGACACATGCAGGTTAAAGGAGACATGCAGGTTAAAGGAGACCTGCAGGGTTAAAGGAGACCTGCAGGGTTAAAGGAGACCTCCAGGTTAAAGGACACATGCAGGTTAAAGGAGACATGCAGGTTAAAGGAGACCTGCAGGTTAAAGGAGACCTGCAGGGTTAAAGGAGACCTGCAGGGTTAAAGGAGACCTGCAGGGTTAAAGGAGACCTCCAGGTTAAAGGACACATGCAGGTTAAAGGAGACATGCAGGTTAAAGGAGACCTGCAGGGTTAAAGGAGACCTGCAGGGTTAAAGGAGACCTCCAGGTTAAAGGACACATGCAGGTTAAAGGAGACATGCAGGTTAAAGGAGACCTCCAGGTTCAAGGAGAACTGCAGGTTAAAGGAGACCTGCAGGTTAAAAGAGACCTCCAGGTTAAAGGAGACATGCAGGTTAAAGGAGACCTCCAGGTTCAAGAAGACCTGCAGGATAAAGGAGACCTGCAGGGTTAAAGGAGACCTGCAGGTTAAATGAGACCTCCAGGGTTAAAGGAGACCTCCAGGGTTAAAGGAGACCTGCAGGTTAAAGGAGACCTCCAGGGTTAAAGGAGACCTCCAGGGTTAAAGGAGACCTCCAGGGTTAAAGGAGACCTGCAGGTTAAAGGAGACCTGCAGGTTAAAGGAGACCTGCAGGATAAAGGAGACCTGCAGGGTTAAAGGAGACCTGCAGGATAAAGGAGACCTGCTGGTTAAAGGAGACCTCCAGGGTTAAAGGAGACCTGCAGGGTTAAAGGAGACCTGCAGGTTAAAGGAGACCTCCAGGGTTAAAGGAGACCTCCAGGGTTAAAGGAGACCTGCAGGTTAAAAGAGACCTGCAGGTTAAAAGAGACCTCCAGGGCTAAAGGAGACCTCCAGGGTTAAAGGAGACCTCCAGGGTTAAAGGAGACCTCCAGGGTCAAAGGAGACCTGCAGGTTAAAGGAGACCTGCAGGGTTAAAGGAGACCTCCAGGGTCAAAGGAGACCTCAAGGGTTAAAGGAGACCTGCAGGTTAAAGGAGACATGCAGGTTGAAGGAGATCTCCAGGGTTAAAGGAGACCTCCAGGGTTAAAGGAGACCTGCAGGTTAAAGGAGACCTCCAGGGTTAAAGGAGACCTGCAGGTTAAAGGAGACCTGCAGGTTAAAGGAGACCTCCAGGGTTAAAGGAGACCTGCAGTTTAAAGGAGACCTCCAGGGTTAAAGGAGACCTGCAGGGTTAAAGGAGACCTGCATGTTAAAGGAGACATCCATGGTTAAAGGAGACCTCCAGGGTTAAAGGAGACCTCCATGGTTAAAGGAGACCTGCAGGTTAAAGGAGACCTCCAGGGTTAAAGGAGACCTCCAGGTTAAAGGAGACATGCAGGTTAAAGGAGACCTGCAGGGTTAAAAGAGACCTCCAGGTTAAAGGAGACATGCAGGTTAAAGGAGACCTCCAGGTTCAAGAAGACCTGCAGGATAAAGGAGACCTGCAGGGTTAAAGGAGACCTGCAGGATAAAGGAGATCTGCAGGGTTAAAGGAGATCTGCAGGTTAAAGGAGACCTCCAGGGTTAAAGGAGACCTGCAGGTTAAAGGAGACCTCCAGGGTTAAAGGAGACCTCCAGGGTTAAAGGAGACCTGCAGGTTAAAGGGGACCTCGGGGGGTAAAGGAAACCTCCAGGGTTAAAGGAGACCTCCAGGGTTAAAGGAGACCTCCAGGGTTAAAGGAGACCTCCAGGGTCAAAGGAGACCTGCAGGTTAAAGGAGACCTCCAGGGTTAAAGGAGACCTCCAGGGTTAAAGGAGTCCTCCAGGGTTAAAGGAGACCTGCAGGTTAAAGGAGACCTGCAGGTTAAAGGAGACCTGCAGGTTAAAGGAGACCTGCAGGTTAAAGGAGACCTGCAGGTTAAAAGAGACCTCCAGGGCTAAAGGAGACCTCCAGGGTTAAAGGAGTCCTCCAGGGTTAAAGGAGACCTGCAGGTTAAAGGAGACCTGCAGGTTAAAGGAGACCTGCAGGATAAAGGAGACCTGCAGGGTTAAAGGAGACCTGCAGGTTAAAGGAGACCTGCAGGTTAAAGGAGACCTGCAGGATAAAGGAGACCTGCAGGGTTAAAGGAGACCTGCAGGATAAAGGAGACCTGCAGGTTAAAGGAGACCTCCAGGGTTAAAGGAGACCTGCAGGTTAAAGGAGACCTGCAGGTTAAAGGAGACCTGCAGGATAAAGGAGACCTGCAGGGTTAAAGGAGACCTGCAGGATAAAGGAGACCTGCAGGTTAAAGGAGACCTCCAGGGTTAAAGGAGACCTCCAGGGTTAAAGGAGACCTGCAGGTTAAAGGGGACCTCGGGGGGTAAAGGAAACCTCCAGGGTTAAAGGAGACCTCCAGGGTTAAAGGAGACCTGCAGGTTAAAAGAGACCTGCAGGTTAAAAGAGACCTCCAGGGCTAAAGGAGACCTCCAGGGTTAAAGGAGACCTCCAGGGTCAAAGGAGACCTGCAGTTTAAAGGAGACCTGCAGGGTTAAAGGAGACCTCCAGGGTTAAAGGAGACCTGCAGGTTAAAGGAGACATGCAGGTTGAAGGAGATCTCCAGGGTTAAAGGAGACCTCCAGGGTTAAAGGAGACCTGCAGGTTAAAGGAGACCTCCAGGGTTAAAGGAGACCTGCAGGTTAAAGGAGACCTCCAGGGTTAAAGGAGACCTGCAGGGTTAAAGGAGACCTGCAGGGTTAAAGGAGACCTGCAGGTTAAAGGAGACATCCAGGGTTAAAGGAGACCTCCAGGGTTAAAGGAGACCTCCAGGGTTAAAGGAGACCTGCAAGTTAAAGGAGACCTCCAGGGTTAAAGGAGACATGCAGGGTTAAAGGAGACCTGCAGGGTTAAAGGAGACCTCCAGGTTAAAGGAGACATGCAGGTTAAAGGAGACATGCAGGATAAAGGAGACCTGCAGGGTTAAAGGAGACCTGCAGGGTTAAAGGAGACCTGCACGTTAAAGGGGACCTCGGGGAGTAAAGGAAACCTCCAGGGTTAAAGGAGACCTCCAGGGTTAAAGGAGACCTCCAGGGTTAAAGGAGACCTGCAGGTTAAAAGAGACCTGCAGGTTAAAGGAGACCTGCAGGTTAAAGGAGACCTCCAGGGTTAAAGGAGACCTGCAGGGTTAAAGGAGACCCGCAGGTTAAAGGAGACCTCCAGGGTTAAAGGAGACCTCCAGGGTTAAAGGAGACCTGCAGGTTAAAGGAGACCTCCAGGGTTAAAGGAGACCTCCAGGGTTAAAGGAGACCTGCAGGTTAAAGGAGACCTGCAGGTTACATGAGACCTCCAGGGTTAAAGGAGACCTCCAGGGTTAAAGGAGACCTGCAGGTTAAAGGAGAACTCCAGGGTTAAAGGAGACCTGCAGGGTTAAAGGAGACCTGCAGGTTAAAGGAGACCTCCAGGGTTAAAAGAGACCTCCAGGTTAAAGGAGACATGCAGGTTAAAGGAGACCTCCAGGTTCAAGAAGACCTGCAGGATAAAGGAGACCTGCAGGGTTAAAGGAGACCTGCAGGATAAAGGAGATCTGCAGGGTTAAAGGAGATCTGCAGGTTAAAGGAGACCTCCAGGGTTAAAGGAGACCTGCAGGTTAAAGGAGACCTCCAGGGTTAAAGGAGACCTCCAGGGTTAAAGGAGACCTGCAGGTTAAAGGGGACCTCGGGGAGTAAAGGAAACCTCCAGGGTTAAAGGAGACCTCCAGGGTTAAAGGAGACCTCCAGGGTCAAAGGAGACCTGCAGGTTAAAGGAGACCTCCAGGGTTAAAGGAGACCTCCAGGGTTAAAGGAGTCCTCCAGGGTTAAAGGAGACCTGCAGGTTAAAGGAGACCTGCAGGTTAAAGGAGACCTGCAGGTTAAAGGAGACCTCCAGGGCTAAAGGAGACCTCCAGGGTTAAAGGAGACCTCCAGGGTTAAAGGAGACCTGCAGGTTAAAGGAGACCTCCAGGGTTAAAGGAGACCTCCAGTGTTAAAGGAGACCTGCAGGTTAAAAGAGACCTGCAGGTTAAAAGAGACCTCCAGGGCTAAAGGAGACCTCCAGGGTTAAAGGAGACCTGCAGGTTAAAGGAGACCTGCAGGGTTAAAGGAGACCTCCAGGGTTAAAGGAGACCTGCAGGGTTAAAGGAGGCCTCCAGGGTTAAAGGAGTCCTCCAGGGTTAAAGGAGGCCTCCAGGGTTAAAGGAGTCCTCCAGGGTTAAAGGAGACCTGCAGGTTAAAGGAGACCTGCAGGTTAAAGGAGTCCTCCAGGGTTAAAGGAGACCTGCAGGGTTAAAGGAGACCTGCAATTTAAAGGATACCTCCAGGGTTAAAGGAGACATGCAGGGTTAAAGGAGACCTGCAGGTTAAAGGAGACCTCCAGGGTTAAAGGAGACCTGCAGGTTAAAGGAGACCTCCAGGGTTAAAGGAGACCTGCAGGGTTAAAGGAGACCTGCAGGTTAAAGGAGACCTCCAGGGTTAAAGGAGGCCTCCAGGGTTAAAGGAGACCTCCAGGGTTAAAGGAGACCTCCAGGGTTAAAGGAGACCTGCAGGTCAAAGAAGACATGCAGGTTGAAGGAGATCTCCAGGGTTAAAGGAGACATGCAGGGTTAAAGGAGACCTGCAGGTTAAAGGAGACCTCCAGGGTTAAAGGAGACCTGCAGGTTAAAGGAGACCTCCAGGGTTAAAGGAGACCTGCAGGGTTAAAGGAGACCTGCAGGTTAAAGGAGACATCCAGGGTTAAAGGAGACCTCCAGGGTTAAAGGAGACCTGCAGGTTAAAGGAGACCTGCAGGTTAAAGGAGACCTATAGGTTAAAGGAGACATGCAGGTATAAGGAGACCTCCAGGGTTAAAGGAGACCTGCAGGTTTAAAGGAGACCTGCAAGTTAAAGGAGACATGCAGGTATAAGGAGACCTCCAGGGTTAAAGGAGACCTCCAGGGTTAAAGGAGACCTGCAAGTTAAAGGAGACATGCAGGTTGAAGGAGACCTGCAGGTTAAAGGGGACCTCGGGGGGTAAAGGAAACCTCAGGGGTTAAAGGAGACCTCCAGGGTTAAAGGAGACCTGCAGGTTAAAGGAGACCTCCAGGGTTAAAGGAGACCTACAGGGTTAAAGGAGACCTGCAGGTTAAAGGAGACCTGCAGGTTAAAGGAGACCTGCAGGTTAAAGGAGACCTGCAGGATAAAGGAGACCTGCAGGGTTAAAGGAGACCTGCAGGGTTAAAGGAGACCTGCAGGGTTAAAGGAGACCTGCAGGGTTAAAGGAGACCTGCAGGTTAAAGGAGACCTCCAGGGTTAAAGGAGACCTCCAGGGTTAAAGGAGACCTGCAGATTAAAAGAGACCTGCAGGTTAAAAGAGACCTGCAGGGCTAAAGGAGACCTCCAGGGTTAAAGGAGACCTCCAGGGTCAAAGGAGACCTGCAGGTTAAAGGAGACCTGCAGGGTTAAAGGAGACCTCCAGGGTTAAAGGAGACCTCCAGGGTTAAAGGAGACCTGCAGGTTAAAGGAGACATGCAGGTTGAAGGAGATCTCCAGGGTTAAAGGAGACCTCCAGGGTTAAAGGAGACCTGCAGGTTAAAGGAGACCTCCAGGGTTAAAGGAGACCTGCAGGTTAAAGGAGACCTGCAGGTTAAAGGAGACCTGCAGGTTAAAGGAGACCTCCAGGGTTAAAGGAGACCTGCAGGTTAAAGGAGACCTCCAGGGTTAAAGGAGACCTGCAGGGTTAAAGGAGACCTGCAGGTTAAAGGAGACATCCATGGTTAAAGGAGACCTCCAGGGTTAAAGGAGACCTCCAGGGTTAAAGGAGACCTCCAGGTTAAAGGAGACATGCAGGTTAAAGGAGACATGCAGGATAAAGGAGACCTGCAGGTTAAAGGAGACCTGCAGGTATAGGGAGACCTCCAGGGTTAAAGGAGACCTGCAGGGTTAAAGGAGACCTCCAGGTTAAAGGAGACCTCCAGGGTTAAAGGAGACCTCCAGGGTTAAAGGAGACCTGCACGTTAAAGGGGACCTCGGGGAGTAAAGGAAACCTCCAGGGTTAAAGGAGACCTCCAGGGTTAAAGGAGACCTCCAGGGTTAAAGGAGACCTGCAGGTTAAAGGAGACCTGCAGGTTAAAGGAGACCTCCAGGGTTAAAGGAGACCTGCAGGGTTAAAGGAGACCCGCAGGTTAAAGGAGACCTCCAGGGTTAAAGGAGACCTCCAGGGTTAAAGGAGACCTGCAGGTTAAAGGAGACCTCCAGGGTTAAAGGAGACCTGCAGGTTAAAGGAGACCTCCAGGGTTAAAGGAGACCTCCAGGGTTAAAGGAGACCTGCAGGTTAAAGGAGACCTGCAGGTTACATGAGACCTCCAGGGTTAAAGGAGACCTCCAGGGTTAAAGGAGACCTCCAGGGTTAAAGGAGACCTGCAGGTTAAAGGAGAACTCCAGGGTTAAAGGAGACCTGCAGGGTTAAAGGAGACCTGCAGGTTAAAGGAGACCTCCAGGGTTAAAGGAGACCTCCAGGTTAAAGGAGACATGCAGGTTAAAGGAGACCTGCAGGGTTAAAAGAGACCTCCAGGTTAAAGGAGACATGCAGGTTAAAGGAGACCTCCAGGTTCAAGAAGACCTGCAGGATAAAGGAGACCTGCAGGGTTAAAGGAGACCTGCAGGATAAAGGAGATCTGCAGGGTTAAAGGAGATCTGCAGGTTAAAGGAGACCTCCAGGGTTAAAGGAGACCTCCAGGGTTAAAGGAGACCTCCAGGGTCAAAGGAGACCTGCAGGTTAAAGGAGACCTCCAGGGTTAAAGGAGACCTCCAGGGTTAAAGGAGTCCTCCAGGGTTAAAGGAGACCTGCAGGTTAAAGGAGACCTGCAGGTTAAAGGAGACCTGCAGGTTAAAGGAGACCTGCAGGTTAAAAGAGACCTGCAGGTTAAAAGAGACCTCCAGGGCTAAAGGAGACCTCCAGGGTTAAAGGAGACCTCCAGGGTTAAAGGAGACCTGCAGGGTTAAAGGAGGCCTCCAGGGTTAAAGGAGTCCTCCAGGGTTAAAGGAGGCCTCCAGGGTTAAAGGAGTCCTCCAGGGTTAAAGGAGACCTGCAGGTTAAAGGAGACCTGCAGGTTAAAGGAGTCCTCCAGGGTTAAAGGAGACCTGCAGGGTTAAAGGAGACCTGCAATTTAAAGGATACCTCCAGGGTTAAAGGAGACATGCAGGGTTAAAGGAGACCTGCAGGTTAAAGGAGACCTCCAGGGTTAAAGGAGACCTGCAGGTTAAAGGAGACCTCCAGGGTTAAAGGAGACCTGCAGGTTAAAGGAGACCTCCAGGGTTAAAGGAGGCCTCCAGGGTTAAAGGAGACCCCCAGGGTTAAAGGAGACCTGCAGGTCAAAGGAGACCTCCAGGGTTAAAGGAGACCTGCAGGTTAAAGGAGACCTGCAGGTTAAAGGAGGCCTCCAGGGTTAAAGGAGACCCCCAGGGTTAAAGGAGACATGCAGGTTGAAGGAGATCTCCAGGGTTAAAGGAGACATGCAGGGTTAAAGGAGACCTGCAGGTTAAAGGAGACCTCCAGGGTTAAAGGAGACCTGCAGGTTAAAGGAGACCTCCAGGGTTAAAGGAGACCTGCAGGGTTAAAGGAGACCTGCAGGTTAAAGGAGACATCCAGGGTTAAAGGAGACCTCCAGGGTTAAAGGAGACCTGCAGGTTAAAGGAGACCTATAGGTTAAAGGAGACATGCAGGTATAAGGAGACCTCCAGGGTTAAAGGAGACCTGCAGGTTTAAAGGAGACCTGCAAGTTAAAGGAGACATGCAGGTATAAGGAGACCTCCAGGGTTAAAGGAGACCTCCAGGGTTAAAGGAGACCTGCAAGTTAAAGGAGACATGCAGGTTGAAGGAGACCTGCAGGTTAAAGGAGACCTGCAGATTTAAAGGAGACCTCCAGGGTTAAAGGAGACCTACAGGGTTAAAGGAGTCCTCCAGGGTTAAAGGAGACCTGCAGGTTAAAGGAGACCTGCAGGTTAAAGGAGACCTGCAGGTTAAAGGAGACCTGCAGGATAAAGGAGACCTGCAGGGTTAAAGGAGACCTGCAGGATAAAGGAGACCTGCTGGTTAAAGGAGACCTCCAGGGTTAAAGGAGACCTGCAGGGTTAAAGGAGACCTGCAGGGTTAAAGGAGACCTGCAGGTTAAAGGAGACCTCCAGGGTTAAAGGAGACCTCCAGGGTTAAAGGAGACCTGCAGATTAAAAGAGACCTGCAGGTTAAAAGAGACCTGCAGGGCTAAAGGAGACCTCCAGGGTTAAAGGAGACCTCCAGGGTCAAAGGAGACCTGCAGGTTAAAGGAGACCTGCAGGGTTAAAGGAGACCTCCAGGGTTAAAGGAGACCTCCAGGGTTAAAGGAGACCTGCAGGTTAAAGGAGACATGCAGGTTGAAGGAGATCTCCAGGGTTAAAGGAGACCTCCAGGGTTAAAGGAGACCTGCAGGTTAAAGGAGACCTCCAGGGTTAAAGGAGACCTGCAGGTTAAAGGAGACCTGCAGGTTAAAGGAGACCTGCAGGTTAAAGGAGACCTCCAGGGTTAAAGGAGACCTGCAGGTTAAAGGAGACCTCCAGGGTTAAAGGAGACCTGCAGGGTTAAAGGAGACCTGCAGGTTAAAGGAGACATCCATGGTTAAAGGAGACCTCCAGGGTTAAAGGAGACCTCCAGGGTTAAAGGAGACCTGCAGGTTAAAGGAGACCTCCAGGATTAAAGGAGACCTGCAGGTTAAAGGAGACCTCCAGGGTTAAAGGAGACCTCCAGGGTTAAAGGAGACCTGCAGGTTAAAGGAGACCTGCAGGTTAAAGGAGACCTCCAGGGTTAAAGGAGACCTGCAGGTTAAAGGAGACCTCCAGGGTTAAAGGAGACCTGCAGGGTTAAAGGAGACCTGCAGGTTAAAGGAGACCTCCAGGGTTAAAGGAGACCTCCAGGGTTAAAGGAGACCTGCAAGTTAAAGGAGACATGCAGGTATAAGGAGACCTCCAGGGTTAAAGGAGACCTCCAGGGTTAAAGGAGACCTCCAGGGTTAAAGGAGACCCACAGGATAAAGGAGACCTCCAGGGTTAAAGGACAACTCCAGGGTTAAAGGAGACCTGCAGGTTAAAGGAGATCTCCAGGGTTAAAGGAGACCTCCAGCGTTAAAGGAGACCTGCAGGTTAAAGGAGACCTGCAGGTTAAAGGAGACCTCCAGGGCTAAAGGAGACCTCCAGGGTTAAAGGAGACCTGCAGGGTCAAAGGATACCTGCAGGTTAAAGGAGACCTGCAGGTTAAAGGAGACCTCCAGGGTTAAAGGAGACCTCCAGGGTTAAAGGAGTCCTCCAGGGTTAAAGGAGACCTGCAGGTTAAAGGAGACCTGCAGGTTAAAGGAGACCTGCAGGTTAAAGGAGACCTCCAGGGTTAAAGGAGACATGCAGGGTTAAAGGAGACCTGCACGTTAAAGGAGACCTCCAGGGTTAAAGGAGACCTGCAGGTTAAAGGAGACCTCCAGGGTTAAAGGAGACCTGCAGGGTTAAAGGAGACCTGCAGGTTAAAGGAGACATCCAGGGTTAAAGGAGACCTCCAGGGTTAAAGGAGACCTCAAGGGTTAAAGGAGACCTGCAGGTTAAAGGAGACCTCCAGGGTTAAAGGAGACCTCCAGGGTTAAAGGAGACCTGCAGGTTAAAGGAGACCTGCAGGTTACATGAGACCTCCAGGGTTAAAGGAGACCTCCAGGGTTAAAGGAGACCTGCAGGTTAAAGGAGACCTCCAGGGTTAAAGGAGACCTGCAGGTTAAAGGAGACCTCCAGGGTTAAAGGAGACCTGCAGGGTTAAAGGAGACCTGCAGGTTAAAGGAGACCTCCAGGGTTAAAGGAGACCTCCAGGTTAAAGGAGACATGGAGGTTAAAGGAGACCTGCAGGGTTAAAGGAGACCTCCAGGTTAAAGGAGAACTGCAGGTTAAAGGAGACCTGCAGGTTAAAAGAGACCTCCAGGGTTAAAGGAGAACTGCAGGGTTAAAGGAGACCTCCAGGTTAAAGGAGACATGCAGGTTTAGGGAGACATGCAGGTTGAAGGAGACCTGCAGGTTAAAGGAGACATGCAGGTATAAGGAGACCTCCAGGGTTAAAGGAGACCTGCAGGGTTAAAGGAGACCTGCAAGTTAAAGGAGACATGCAGGTATAAGGAGACCTCCAGAGTTAAAGGAGACCTCCAGGGTTAAAGGAGACCTCAAGGGTTAAAGGAGGCCTCCAGGGTTAAAGGAGACCTCCAGGGTTAAAGGAGACCTGCAGGTTAAAGGAGATCTCCAGGGTTAAAGGAGACCTGCAGGGTTAAAGGAGACCTGCAGGTTAAAGGAGACCTCCAGGGTTAAAGGAGACCTGCAGGTTAAAGGAGACCTGCAGGTTAAAGGAGACCTGCAGGTTAAAGGAGACATCCAGGGTTAAAGGAGACCTATAGGTTAAAGGAGACATGCAGGTATAAGGAGACCTCCAGGGTTAAAGGAGACCTCCAGGGTTAAAGGAGACCTGCAAGTTAAAGGAGACATGCAGGATAAAGGAGACCTGCAGGGTTAAAGGAGACCTCCAGGGTTAAAGGACAACTCCAGGGTTAAAGGAGACCTGCAGGTTAAAGGGGACCTCGGGGGGTAAAGGAGACCTCCAGGGTTAAAGGAGACCTCCAGGGTTAAAGGAGACCTGCAGGTTAAAGGAGACCTCCAGGGCTAAAGGAGACCTCCAGGGTTAAAGGAGACCTGCAGGTTAAAGGAGACCTCCAGGGTTAAAGGAGTCCTCCAGGGTTAAAGGAGACCTGCAGGTTAAAGGAGACCTGCAGGTTAAAGGAGACCTGCAGGTTAAAGGAGACCTCCAGGGTCAAAGGAGACCTGCAGGTTAAAGGAGACCTGCAGGTTAAAGGAGACCTGCAGGTTAAAGGAGACCTGCAGGATAAAGGAGATCTGCAGGTTAAAGGAGACCTCCAGGGTTAAAGGACAACTCCAGGGTTAAAGGAGACCTGCAGGTTAAAGGAGATCTCCAGGGTTAAAGGAGACCTCCAGGGTTAAAGGAGACCTGCAGGGTCAAAGGAGACCTGCAGGTTAAAGGAGACCTGCAGGTTAAAGGAGACCTCCAGGGTTAAAGGAGACCTCCAGGGTTAAAGGAGTCCTCCAGGGTTAAAGGAGACCTGCAGGTTAAAGGAGACCTGCAGGTTAAAGGAGACCTGCAGGATAAAGGAGACCTGCAGGGTTAAAGGAGACCTGCAGGATAAAGGAGACCTGCTGGTTAAAGGAAACCTCCAGGGTTAAAGGAGACCTGCAGGTTAAAGGAGACCTCCAGGGTTAAAGGAGACCTGCAGGTTAAAGGGGACCTCGGGGGGTAAAGGACAACTCCAGGGTTAAAGGACAACTCCAGGGTTAAAGGAGACCTCCAGGGTTAAAGGAGACCTCCAGGGTCAAAGGAAACCTCCAGGGTCAAAGGAGACGTGCAGGTTAAAGGAGACCTCCAGGGTTAAAGGTGACCTCCAGGGTTAAAGGAGACCTCCATGGTCAAAGGAGACCTGCAGGTTAAAGGAGACCTCCAGGGTTAAAGGAGACCTACAGGGTTAAAGGAGTCCTCCAGGGTTAAAGGAGACCTGCAGGTTAAAGGAGACCTGCAGGTTAAATGAGACCTGCAGGTTAAAGGAGACCTGCAGGATAAAGGAGACCTGCAGGATAAAGGAGACCTGCAGGGTTAAAGGGGACCTGCAGGATAAAGGAGACCTGCTGGTTAAAGGAGACCTCCAGGGTTAAAGGAGACCTCCAGGGTTAAAGGAGACCTGCAGGTTAAAGGAGATCTCCAGGGTTAAAGGAGACCTCCAGGGTTAAAGGAGACCTGCAGGTTAAAGGAGACCTCCAGGGTTAAAGGAGACCTGCAGGTTAAAGGAGACCTCCAGGGTTAAAGGAGACCTGCAGGGTTAAAGGAGACCTGCAGGTTAAAGGAGACATCCAGGGTTAAAGGAGACCTCCAGGGTTAAAGGAGACCTGCAAGTTAAAGGAGACCTCCAGGGTTAAAGGAGACATGCAGGGTTAAAGGAGACCTGCAGGGTTAAAGGAGACATCCAGGTTAAAGGAGACATGCAGGTTAAAGGAGACATGCAGGATAAAGGAGACCTGCAGGTTAAAGGAGACCTGCAGGTATAGGGAGACCTCCAGGGTTAAAGGAGACCTGCAGGGTTAAAGGAGACCTCCAGGGTTAAAGGAGACCTGCAGGTTAAAGGAGACCTCCAGGGTTAAAGGAGACCTCCAGGGTTAAAGGAGACCTGCAGGTTAAAGGGGACCTCGGGGAGTAAAGGAAACCTCCAGGGTTAAAGGAGACCTCCAGGGTTAAAGGAGACCTCCAGGGTTAAAGGAGACCTGCAGGTTAAAAGAGACCTGCAGGTTAAAGGAGACCTGCAGGTTAAAGGAGACCTCCAGGGTTAAAGGAGACCTGCAGGGTTAAAGGAGACCCGCAGGTTAAAGGAGACCTCCAGGGTTAAAGGAGACCTCCAGGGTTAAAGGAGACCTGCAGGTTAAAGGAGACCTCCAGGGTTAAAGGAGACCTGCAGGTTAAATGAGACCTCCAGGGTTAAAGGAGACCTCCAGGGTTAAAGGAGACCTGCAGGTTAAAGGAGACCTCCAGGGTTAAAGGAGACCTCCAGGGTTAAAGGAGACCTCCAGGGTTAAAGGAGACCTGCAGGTTAAAGGAGACCTGCAGGTTAAAGGAGACCTCCAGGGTTAAAGGAGACCTCCAGGTTAAAGGAGACATGCAGGTTAAAGGAGACCTGCAGGGTTAAAAGAGACCTCCAGGTTAAAGGAGACATGCAGGTTAAAGGAGACCTCCAGGTTCAAGAAGACCTGCAGGATAAAGGAGACCTGCAGGGTTAAAGGAGACCTGCAGGATAAAGGAGATCTGCAGGGTTAAAGGAGATCTGCAGGTTAAAGGAGACCTCCAGGGTTAAAGGAGACCTGCAGGTTAAAGGAGACCTGCAGGGTTAAAGGAGACCTGCAGGTTAAAGGAGACCTCCAGGGTTAAAGGAGACCTACAGGGTTAAAGGAGTCCTCCAGGGTTAAAGGAGACCTCCAGGGTTAAAGGAGACCTGCAGGTTAAAGGAGACCTCCAGGGTTAAAGGAGACCTCCAGGGTTAAAGGAGACCTGCAGGTTAAAGGAGACCTCCAGGGTTAAAGGAGACCTACAGGGTTAAAGGAGTCCTCCAGGGTTAAAGGAGACCTGCAGGTTAAAGGAGACCTGCAGGTTAAAGGAGACCTGCAGGTTAAAGGAGACCTGCAGGATAAAGGAGACCTGCTGGTTAAAGGAGACCTCCAGGGTTAAAGGAGACCTGCAGGGTTAAAGGAGACCTGCAGGGTTAAAGGAGACCTACAGGTTAAAGGAGACCTCCAGGGTTAAAGGAGACCTCCAGGGTTAAAGGAGACCTGCAGGTTAAAAGAGACCTGCAGGTTAAAAGAGACCTGCAGGTTAAAAGAGACCTGCAGGGCTAAAGGAGACCTCCAGGGTTAAAGGAGACCTCCAGGGTCAAAGGAGACCTGCAGGTTAAAGGAGACCTGCAGGGTTAAAGGAGACCTCCAGGGTTAAAGGAGACCTCCAGGGTTAAAGGAGACCTGCAGGGTTAAAGGAGACCTGCAGGTTAAAGGAGACCTGCAGGTTAAAGGAGACCTCCAGGGTTAAAGGAGACCTGCAGGTTAAAGGAGACCTCCAGGGTTAAAGGAGACCTGCAGGGTTAAAGGAGACCTGCAGGTTAAAGGAGACATCCATGGTTAAAGGAGACCTCCAGGGTTAAAGGAGACCTCCAGGGTTAAAGGAGACCTGCAGGTTAAAGGAGACCTCCAGGATTAAAGGAGACCTGCAGGGTTAAAGGAGACCTGCAGGTTAAAGGAGACCTCCAGGGTTAAAGGAGACCTCCAGGGTTAAAGGAGACCTGCAGGTTAAAGGAGACCTGCAGGTTAAAGGAGACCTCCAGGGTTAAAGGAGACCTCCAGGGTTAAAGGAGACCTGCAGGTTAAAGGAGACATGCAGGTATAAGGAGACCTCCAGGGTTAAAGGAGACCTCCAGGGTTAAAGGAGACCCACAGGATAAAGGAGACCTCCAGGGTTAAAGGACAACTCCAGGGTTAAAGGAGACCTGCAGGTTAAAGGAGATCTCCAGGGTTAAAGGAGACCTCCAGGGTTAAAGGAGACCTGCAGGGTCAAAGGATACCTGCAGGTTAAAGGAGACCTGCAGGTTAAAGGAGACCTCCAGGGTTAAAGGAGACCTCCAGGGTTAAAGGAGTCCTCCAGGGTTAAAGGAGACCTGCAGGTTAAAGGAGACCTGCAAGTTAAAGGAGACCTGCAGGTTAAAGGAGACCTGCAGTTTAAAAGAGACCTCCAGGGCTAAAGGAGACCTCCAGGGTCAAAGGAGACCTGCAGTTTAAAGGAGACCTGCAGGGTTAAAGGAGACATCCAGGGTTAAAGGAGACCTCCAGGGTTAAAGGAGTCCTGCAGGTTAAAGGAGACCTGCAGGTTAAAGGAGACCTGCAGGTTAAAGGAGACCTGCAGGATAAAGGAGACCTGCAGGGTTAAAGGAGACCTGCAGGATAAAGGAGACCTGCTGGTTAAAGGAGACCTGCAGGGTTAAAGGAGACCTGCAGGGTTAAAGGAGACCTGCAGGTTAAAGGAGACCTCCAGGGTTAAAGGAGACCTCCAGGGTTAAAGGAGACCTGCAGGTTAAAAGAGACCTGCAGGTTAAAAGAGACCTGCAGGGCTAAAGGAGACCTCCAGGGTTAAAGGAGACCTCCAGGGTCAAAGGAGACCTGCAGGTTAAAGGAGACCTGCAGGGTTAAAGGAGACCTCCAGGGTTAAAGGAGACCTCCAGGGTTAAAGGAGACCTGCAGGTTAAAGGAGACATGCAGGTTGAAGGAGATCTCCAGGGTTAAAGGAGACCTCCAGGGTTAAAGGAGACCTGCAGGTTAAAGGAGACCTGCAGGTTAAAGGAGACCTCCAGGGTTAAAGGAGACCTCCAGGGTTAAAGGAGACCTGCAGGTTAAAGGAGACCTCAAGGGTTAAAGGAGACCTCCAGGGTTAAAGGAGACCTGCAAGTTAAAGGAGACATGCAGGTATAAGGAGACCTCCAGGGTTAAAGGAGACCTCCAGGGTTAAAGGAGACCTCCAGGGTTAAAGGAGACCCACAGGATAAAGGAGACCTCCAGGGTTAAAGGACAACTCCAGGGTTAAAGGAGACCTGCAGGTTAAAGGAGATCTCCAGGGTTAAAGGAGACCTCCAGGGTTAAAGGAGACCTGCAGGTTAAAGGAGACCTGCAGGTTAAAGGAGACCTCCAGGGCTAAAGGAGACCTCCAGGGTTAAAGGAGACCTGCAGGGTCAAAGGATACCTGCACGTTAAAGGAGACCTCCAGGGTTAAAGGAGACCTGCAGGTTAAAGGAGACCTCCAGGGTTAAAGGAGACCTGCAGGGTTAAAGGAGACCTGCAGGTTAAAGGAGACATCCAGGGTTAAAGGAGACCTCCAGGGTTAAAGGAGACCTCAAGGGTTAAAGGAGACCTGCAGGTTAAAGGAGACCTCCAGGGTTAAAGGAGACCTGCAGGTTAAAGGAGACCTGCAGGTTACATGAGACCTCCAGGGTTAAAGGAGACCTCCAGGGTTAAAGGAGACCTCCAGGGTTAAAGGAGACCTGCAGGTTAAAGGAGACCTCCAGGGTTAAAGGAGACCTGCAGGGTTAAAGGAGACCTGCAGGTTAAAGGAGACCTCCAGGTTAAAGGAGACATGGAGGTTAAAGGAGACCTGCAGGGTTAAAGGAGACCTCCAGGTTAAAGGAGAACTGCAGGTTAAAGGAGACCTGCAGGTTAAAAGAGACCTCCAGGGCTAAAGGAGACCTGCAGGGTTAAAGGAGACCTGCAGGGTTAAAGGAGACCTCCAGGTTAAAGGAGACCTGCAGGTTAAAGGAGACCTATAGGTTAAAGGAGACATGCAGGTATAAGGAGACCTCCAGGGTTAAAGGAGACCTGCAGGGTTAAAGGAGACCTGCAAGTTAAAGGAGACATGCAGGTATAAGGAGACCTCCAGGGTTAAAGGAGACCTCCAGGGTTAAAGGAGACATGCAGGTATAAGGAGACCTCCAGAGTTAAAGGAGACCTCCAGGGTTAAAGGAGACCTCAAGGGTTAAAGGAGGCCTCCAGGGTTAAAGGAGACCTCCAGGGTTAAAGGAGACCTGCAGGTTAAAGGAGATCTCCAGGGTTAAAGGAGACCTGCAGGGTTAAAGGAGACCTGCAGGTTAAAGGAGACCTCCAGGGTTAAAGGAGACCTGCAGGTTAAAGGAGACCTGCACGTTAAAGGAGACATCCAGGTTAAAGGAGACCTGCAGGTTAAAGGAGACATCCAGGGTTAAAGGAGACCTGCAGGTTAAAGGAGACCTGCAGGTTAAAGGAGACCTATAGGTTAAAGGAGACATGCAGGTATAAGGAGACCTCCAGGGTTAAAGGAGACCTGCAAGTTAAAGGAGACATGCAGGTATAAGGAGACCTCCAGGGTTAAAGGAGACCTCCAGGGTTAAAGGAGACCTGCAAGTTAAAGGAGACATGCAGGATAAAGGAGACCTGCAGGGTTAAAGGAGACCTCCAGGGTTAAAGGACAACTCCAGGGTTAAAGGAGACCTGCAGGTTAAAGGGGACCTCGGGGGGTAAAGGAGACCTCCAGGGTTAAAGGAGACCTCCAGGGTTAAAGGAGACCTGCAGGTTAAAGGAGACCTCCAGGGCTAAAGGAGACCTCCAGGGTTAAAGGAGACCTGCAGGTTAAAGGAGACCTCCAGGGTTAAAGGAGTCCTCCAGGGTTAAAGGAGACCTGCAGGTTAAAGGAGACCTGCAGGTTAAAGGAGACCTGCAGGTTAAAGGAGACCTCCAGGGTCAAAGGAGACCTGCAGGTTAAAGGAGACCTGCAGGTTAAAGGAGACCTGCAGGATAAAGGAGACCTGCAGGGTTAAAGGGGACCTGCAGGATAAAGGAGACCTGCTGGTTAAAGGAGACCTCCAGGGTTAAAGGAGACCTGCAGGGTTAAAGGAGACCTGCAGGTTAAAGGAGACCTCCAGGGTTAAAGGAGACCTCCAGGGTTAAAGGAGACCTGCAGGTTAAAGGAGACATGCAGGTTGAAGGAGATCTCCAGGGTTAAAGGAGACCTCCAGGGTTAAAGGAGACCTGCAGGTTAAAGGAGACCTGCAGTTTAAAGGAGACCTCCAGGGTTAAAGGAGACCTGCAGGGTTAAAGGAGACCTGCAGGTTAAAGGAGACATCCATGGTTAAAGGAGACCTCCAGGGTTAAAGGAGACCTCCATGGTTAAAGGAGACCTGCAGGTTAAAGGAGACCTCCAGGGTTAAAGGAGACCTGCAGGGTTAAAGGAGACCTGCAGGTTAAAGGAGACCTCCAGGGTTAAAGGAGACATCCAGGGTTAAAGGAGACCTGCACGTTAAAGGAGACCTGCAGGTTAAAGGAGACCTCCAGGGTTAAAGGAGACCTCCAGGGTTAAAGGAGACCTGCAGGTTAAAGGAGACCTCCAGGGTTAAAGGAGACCTCCAGGGTTAAAGGAGACCTGCAAGTTAAAGGAGACATGCAGGTATAAGGAGACGTCCAGGGTTAAAGGAGACCTCCAGGGTTAAAGGAGACCTGCAGGATAAAGGAGATCTGCAGGTTAAAGGAGACCTCCAGGGTTAAAGGACAACTCCAGGGTTAAAGGAGACCTGCAGGTTAAAGGAGATCTCCAGGGTTAAAGGAGACCTCCAGGGTTAAAGGAGACCTGCAGTGTCAAAGGAGACCTGCAGGTTAAAGGAGACCTGCAGGTTAAAGGAGACCTCCAGGGTTAAAGGAGACCTCCAGGGTTAAAGGAGTCCTCCAGGGTTAAAGGAGACCTGCAGGTTAAAGGAGACCTGCAGGTTAAAGGAGACCTGCAGGATAAAGGAGACCTGCTGGTTAAAGGAGACCTCCAGGGTTAAAGGAGACCTGCAGGTTAAAGGGGACCTCGGGGGGTAAAGGAAACCTCCAGGGTTAAAGGAGACCTCCAGGGTTAAAGGAGACCTGCAGGTTAAAAGAGACCTCCAGGGCTAAAGGAGACCTCCAGGGTTAAAGGAGACCTCCAGGGTCAAAGGAGACCTGCAGTTTAAAGGAGACCTGCAGTGTTAAAGGAGACCTCCAGGGTTAAAGGAGACCTCCAGGGTTAAAGGAGACCTGCAGGTTAAAGGAGACATGCAGGTTGAAGGAGATCTCCAGGGTTAAAGGAGACCTCCAGGGTTAAAGGAGACCTGCAGGTTAAAGGAGACCTCCAGGGTTAAAGGAGACCTGCAGGTTAAAGGAGACCTCCAGGGTTAAAGGAGACCTGCAGGGTTAAAGGAGACCTGCAGGTTAAAGGAGACATCCAGGGTTAAAGGAGACCTCCAGGGTTAAAGGAGACCTGCAAGTTAAAGGAGACCTCCAGGGTTAAAGGAGACATGCAGGGTTAAAGGAGACCTGCAGGGTTAAAGGAGACATCCAGGTTAAAGGAGACATGCAGGTTAAAGGAGACATGCAGGATAAAGGAGACCTGCAGGTTAAAGGAGACCTGCAGGTATAGGGAGACCTCCAGGGTTAAAGGAGACCTGCAGGGTTAAAGGAGACCTCCAGGGTTAAAGGAGACCTGCAGGTTAAAGGAGACCTCCAGGGTTAAAGGAGACCTCCAGGGTTAAAGGAGACCTGCAGGTTAAAGGGGACCTCGGGGAGTAAAGGAAACCTCCAGGGTTAAAGGAGACCTCCAGGGTTAAAGGAGACCTCCAGGGTTAAAAGAGACCTGCAGGTTAAAAGAGACCTGCAGGTTAAAGGAGACCTGCAGGTTAAAGGAGACCTCCAGGGTTAAAGGAGACCTGCAGGGTTAAAGGAGACCCGCAGGTTAAAGGAGTCCTCCAGGGTTAAAGGAGACCTGCAGGGTTAAAGGAGACCTGCAATTTAAAGGAGACCTCCAGGGTTAAAGGAGACATGCAGGGTTAAAGGAGACCTGCAGGTTAAAGGAGACCTCCAGGGTTAAAGGAGACCTGCAGGTTAAAGGAGACCTGCAGGTTAAAGGAGACCTATAGGTTAAAGGAGACATGCAGGTATAAGGAGACCTCCAGGGTTAAAGGAGACCTGCAGGTTAAAGGAGACCTGCAGGTTAAAGGAGACCTCCAGGGTTAAAGGAGACCTCCAGGGTTAAAGGAGACCTGCAGGTCAAAGGAGACATGCAGGTTGAAGGAGATCTCAAGGGTTAAAGGAGACCTGCAGGGTTAAAGGAGACCTGCTATTTAAAGGAGACCTCCAGGGTTAAAGGAGACCTGCATGTTAAAGGAGACATCCAGGGTTTAAAGGAGACCTCCAGGGTTAAAGGAGACCTGCAGGTTAAAGGAGACCTGCAGGTTAAAGGAGACCTATAGGTTAAAGGAGACATGCAGGTATAAGGAGACCTCCAGGGTTAAAGGAGTCCTCCAGGGTTAAAGGAGACCTGCAGGTTAAAGGAGACCTGCAGGTTAAAGGAGACCTGCAGGTTAAAGGAGACCTGCAGGATAAAGGAGACCTGCTGGTTAAAGGAGACCTCCAGGGTTAAAGGAGACCTGCAGGGTTAAAGGAGACCTCCAGGGTTAAAGGAGACCTGCAGGGTTAAAGGAGACCTGCAGGTTAAAAGAGACCTGCAGGTTAAAAGAGACCTGCAGGGCTACAGGAGACCTCCAGGGTTAAAGGAGACCTCCAGGGTCAAAGGAGACCTGCAGGTTAAAGGAGACCTGCAGGGTTAAAGGAGACCTCCAGGGTTAAAGGAGACCTCCAGGGTTAAAGGAGACCTGCAGGTTAAAGGAGACATGCAGGTTGAAGGAGATCTCCAGGGTTAAAGGAGACCTCCAGGGTTAAAGGAGACCTGCAGGTTAAAGGAGACCTCCAGGGTTAAAGGAGACCTGCAGGTTAAAGGAGACCTGCAGGTTAAAGGAGACCTCCAGGGTTAAAGGAGACCTGCAGGTTAAAGGAGACCTCCAGGGTTAAAGGAGACCTGCAGGTTAAAGGAGACATCCATGGTTAAAGGAGACCTCCAGGGTTAAAGGAGACCTGCAGGGTTAAAGGAGACCTGCAGGTTAAAGGAGACATCCATGGTTAAAGGAGACCTCCAGGGTTAAAGGAGACCTCCAGGGTTAAAGGAGACCTGCAGGTTAAAGGAGACCTCCAGGATTAAAGGAGACCTGCAGGGTTAAAGGAGACCTGCAGGTTAAAGGAGACCTCCAGGGTTAAAGGAGACCTCCAGGGTTAAAGGAGACCTGCAGGTTAAAGGAGACCTGCAGGTTAAAGGAGACCTCCAGGGTTAAAGGAGACCTCCAGGGTTAAAGGAGACCTGCAGGTTAAAGGAGACCTCCAGGGTTAAAGGAGACCTCCAGGGTTAAAGGAGACCTGCAAGTTAAAGGAGACATGCAGGTATAAGGAGACCTCCAGGGTTAAAGGAGACCTCCAGGGTTAAAGGAGACCTCCAGGATTAAAGGAGACCTGCAGGATAAAGGAGACCTCCAGGGTTAAAGGACAACTCCAGGGTTAAAGGAGACCTGCAGGTTAAAGGAGATCTCCAGGGTTAAAGGAGACCTCCAGGGTTAAAGGAGACCTGCAGGTTAAAGGAGACCTGCAGGTTAAAGGAGACCTGCAGGTTAAAGGAGACCTCCAGGGCTAAAGGAGACCTCCAGCGTTAAAGGAGACCTGCAGGGTCAAAGGATACCTGCAGGTTAAAGGAGACCTGCAGGTTAAAGGAGACCTCCAGGGTTAAAGGAGACCTCCAGGGTTAAAGGAGTCCTCCAGGGTTAAAGGAGACCTGCAGGTTAAAGGAGACCTGCAGGTTAAAGGAGACCTGCAGGTTAAAGGACACCTGCAGGTTAAAAGAGACCTCCAGGGCTAAAGGAGACCTCCAGGGTTAAAGGAGACCTCCAGGGTCAAAGGAGACCTGCAGTTTAAAGGAGACCTGCAGGGTTAAAGGAGACCTCCAGGGTTAAAGGAGACCTCCAGGGTTAAAGGAGTCCTCCAGGGTTAAAGGAGACCTCCAGGGTTAAAGGAGACCTCCAGGGTTAAAGGAGACCTGCAAGTTAAAGGAGACCTCCAGGGTTAAAGGAGACATGCAGGGTTAAAGGAGACCTGCACGTTAAAGGAGACCTCCAGGGTTAAAGGAGACCTCCAGGGTTAAAGGAGACCTGCAGGGTCAAAGGAGACCTGCAGGTTAAAGGAGACCTGCAGGTTAAAGGAGACCTCCAGGGTTAAAGGAGACCTCCAGGGTTAAAGGAGTCCTCCAGGGTTAAAGGAGACCTGCAGGTTAAAGGAGACCTGCAGGTTAAAGGAGACCTGCAGGATAAAGGAGACCTGCAGGGTTAAAGGAGACCTGCAGGATAAAGGAGACCTGCTGGTTAAAGGAAACCTCCAGGGTTAAAGGAGACCTGCAGGTTAAAGGAGACCTCCAGGGTTAAAGGAGACCTGCAGGTTAAAGGGGACCTCGGGGGGTAAAGGACAACTCCAGGGTTAAAGGACAACTCCAGGGTTAAAGGAGACCTCCAGGGTTAAAGGAGACCTCCAGGGTCAAAGGAAACCTCCAGGGTCAAAGGAGACGTGCAGGTTAAAGGAGACCTCCAGGGTTAAAGGTGACCTCCAGGGTTAAAGGAGACCTCCATGGTCAAAGGAGACCTGCAGGTTAAAGGAGACCTCCAGGGTTAAAGGAGACCTACAGGGTTAAAGGAGTCCTCCAGGGTTAAAGGAGACCTGCAGGTTAAAGGAGACCTGCAGGTTAAATGAGACCTGCAGGTTAAAGGAGACCTGCAGGATAAAGGAGACCTGCAGGATAAAGGAGACCTGCAGGGTTAAAGGGGACCTGCAGGATAAAGGAGACCTGCTGGTTAAAGGAGACCTCCAGGGTTAAAGGAGACCTCCAGGGTTAAAGGAGACCTGCAGGTTAAAGGAGATCTCCAGGGTTAAAGGAGACCTCCAGGGTTAAAGGAGACCTGCAGGTTAAAGGAGACCTCCAGGGTTAAAGGAGACCTGCAGGTTAAAGGAGACCTCCAGGGTTAAAGGAGACCTGCAGGGTTAAAGGAGACCTGCAGGTTAAAGGAGACATCCAGGGTTAAAGGAGACCTCCAGGGTTAAAGGAGACCTGCAAGTTAAAGGAGACCTCCAGGGTTAAAGGAGACATGCAGGGTTAAAGGAGACCTGCAGGGTTAAAGGAGACATCCAGGTTAAAGGAGACATGCAGGTTAAAGGAGACATGCAGGATAAAGGAGACCTGCAGGTTAAAGGAGACCTGCAGGTATAGGGAGACCTCCAGGGTTAAAGGAGACCTGCAGGGTTAAAGGAGACCTCCAGGGTTAAAGGAGACCTGCAGGTTAAAGGAGACCTCCAGGGTTAAAGGAGACCTCCAGGGTTAAAGGAGACCTGCAGGTTAAAGGGGACCTCGGGGAGTAAAGGAAACCTCCAGGGTTAAAGGAGACCTCCAGGGTTAAAGGAGACCTCCAGGGTTAAAGGAGACCTGCAGGTTAAAAGAGACCTGCAGGTTAAAGGAGACCTGCAGGTTAAAGGAGACCTCCAGGGTTAAAGGAGACCTGCAGGGTTAAAGGAGACCCGCAGGTTAAAGGAGACCTCCAGGGTTAAAGGAGACCTCCAGGGTTAAAGGAGACCTGCAGGTTAAAGGAGACCTCCAGGGTTAAAGGAGACCTGCAGGTTAAATGAGACCTCCAGGGTTAAAGGAGACCTCCAGGGTTAAAGGAGACCTGCAGGTTAAAGGAGACCTCCAGGGTTAAAGGAGACCTCCAGGGTTAAAGGAGACCTCCAGGGTTAAAGGAGACCTGCAGGTTAAAGGAGACCTGCAGGTTAAAGGAGACCTCCAGGGTTAAAGGAGACCTCCAGGTTAAAGGAGACATGCAGGTTAAAGGAGACCTGCAGGGTTAAAAGAGACCTCCAGGTTAAAGGAGACATGCAGGTTAAAGGAGACCTCCAGGTTCAAGAAGACCTGCAGGATAAAGGAGACCTGCAGGGTTAAAGGAGACCTGCAGGATAAAGGAGATCTGCAGGGTTAAAGGAGATCTGCAGGTTAAAGGAGACCTCCAGGGTTAAAGGAGACCTGCAGGTTAAAGGAGACCTGCAGGGTTAAAGGAGACCTGCAGGTTAAAGGAGACCTCCAGGGTTAAAGGAGACCTACAGGGTTAAAGGAGTCCTCCAGGGTTAAAGGAGACCTCCAGGGTTAAAGGAGACCTGCAGGTTAAAGGAGACCTCCAGGGTTAAAGGAGACCTCCAGGGTTAAAGGAGACCTGCAGGTTAAAGGAGACCTCCAGGGTTAAAGGAGACCTACAGGGTTAAAGGAGTCCTCCAGGGTTAAAGGAGACCTGCAGGTTAAAGGAGACCTGCAGGTTAAAGGAGACCTGCAGGTTAAAGGAGACCTGCAGGATAAAGGAGACCTGCTGGTTAAAGGAGACCTCCAGGGTTAAAGGAGACCTGCAGGGTTAAAGGAGACCTGCAGGGTTAAAGGAGACCTACAGGTTAAAGGAGACCTCCAGGGTTAAAGGAGACCTCCAGGGTTAAAGGAGACCTGCAGGTTAAAAGAGACCTGCAGGTTAAAAGAGACCTGCAGGTTAAAAGAGACCTGCAGGGCTAAAGGAGACCTCCAGGGTTAAAGGAGACCTCCAGGGTCAAAGGAGACCTGCAGGTTAAAGGAGACCTGCAGGGTTAAAGGAGACCTCCAGGGTTAAAGGAGACCTCCAGGGTTAAAGGAGACCTGCAGGGTTAAAGGAGACCTGCAGGTTAAAGGAGACCTGCAGGTTAAAGGAGACCTCCAGGGTTAAAGGAGACCTGCAGGTTAAAGGAGACCTCCAGGGTTAAAGGAGACCTGCAGGGTTAAAGGAGACCTGCAGGTTAAAGGAGACATCCATGGTTAAAGGAGACCTCCAGGGTTAAAGGAGACCTCCAGGGTTAAAGGAGACCTGCAGGTTAAAGGAGACCTCCAGGATTAAAGGAGACCTGCAGGGTTAAAGGAGACCTGCAGGTTAAAGGAGACCTCCAGGGTTAAAGGAGACCTCCAGGGTTAAAGGAGACCTGCAGGTTAAAGGAGACCTGCAGGTTAAAGGAGACCTCCAGGGTTAAAGGAGACCTCCAGGGTTAAAGGAGACCTGCAGGTTAAAGGAGACATGCAGGTATAAGGAGACCTCCAGGGTTAAAGGAGACCTCCAGGGTTAAAGGAGACCCACAGGATAAAGGAGACCTCCAGGGTTAAAGGACAACTCCAGGGTTAAAGGAGACCTGCAGGTTAAAGGAGATCTCCAGGGTTAAAGGAGACCTCCAGGGTTAAAGGAGACCTGCAGGGTCAAAGGATACCTGCAGGTTAAAGGAGACCTGCAGGTTAAAGGAGACCTCCAGGGTTAAAGGAGACCTCCAGGGTTAAAGGAGTCCTCCAGGGTTAAAGGAGACCTGCAGGTTAAAGGAGACCTGCAAGTTAAAGGAGACCTGCAGGTTAAAGGAGACCTGCAGTTTAAAAGAGACCTCCAGGGCTAAAGGAGACCTCCAGGGTCAAAGGAGACCTGCAGTTTAAAGGAGACCTGCAGGGTTAAAGGAGACATCCAGGGTTAAAGGAGACCTCCAGGGTTAAAGGAGTCCTGCAGGTTAAAGGAGACCTGCAGGTTAAAGGAGACCTGCAGGTTAAAGGAGACCTGCAGGATAAAGGAGACCTGCAGGGTTAAAGGAGACCTGCAGGATAAAGGAGACCTGCTGGTTAAAGGAGACCTGCAGGGTTAAAGGAGACCTGCAGGGTTAAAGGAGACCTGCAGGTTAAAGGAGACCTCCAGGGTTAAAGGAGACCTCCAGGGTTAAAGGAGACCTGCAGGTTAAAAGAGACCTGCAGGTTAAAAGAGACCTGCAGGGCTAAAGGAGACCTCCAGGGTTAAAGGAGACCTCCAGGGTCAAAGGAGACCTGCAGGTTAAAGGAGACCTGCAGGGTTAAAGGAGACCTCCAGGGTTAAAGGAGACCTCCAGGGTTAAAGGAGACCTGCAGGTTAAAGGAGACATGCAGGTTGAAGGAGATCTCCAGGGTTAAAGGAGACCTCCAGGGTTAAAGGAGACCTGCAGGTTAAAGGAGACCTGCAGGTTAAAGGAGACCTCCAGGGTTAAAGGAGACCTCCAGGGTTAAAGGAGACCTGCAGGTTAAAGGAGACCTCAAGGGTTAAAGGAGACCTCCAGGGTTAAAGGAGACCTGCAAGTTAAAGGAGACATGCAGGTATAAGGAGACCTCCAGGGTTAAAGGAGACCTCCAGGGTTAAAGGAGACCTCCAGGGTTAAAGGAGACCCACAGGATAAAGGAGACCTCCAGGGTTAAAGGACAACTCCAGGGTTAAAGGAGACCTGCAGGTTAAAGGAGATCTCCAGGGTTAAAGGAGACCTCCAGGGTTAAAGGAGACCTGCAGGTTAAAGGAGACCTGCAGGTTAAAGGAGACCTCCAGGGCTAAAGGAGACCTCCAGGGTTAAAGGAGACCTGCAGGGTCAAAGGATACCTGCACGTTAAAGGAGACCTCCAGGGTTAAAGGAGACCTGCAGGTTAAAGGAGACCTCCAGGGTTAAAGGAGACCTGCAGGGTTAAAGGAGACCTGCAGGTTAAAGGAGACATCCAGGGTTAAAGGAGACCTCCAGGGTTAAAGGAGACCTCAAGGGTTAAAGGAGACCTGCAGGTTAAAGGAGACCTCCAGGGTTAAAGGAGACCTGCAGGTTAAAGGAGACCTGCAGGTTACATGAGACCTCCAGGGTTAAAGGAGACCTCCAGGGTTAAAGGAGACCTCCAGGGTTAAAGGAGACCTGCAGGTTAAAGGAGACCTCCAGGGTTAAAGGAGACCTGCAGGGTTAAAGGAGACCTGCAGGTTAAAGGAGACCTCCAGGTTAAAGGAGACATGGAGGTTAAAGGAGACCTGCAGGGTTAAAGGAGACCTCCAGGTTAAAGGAGAACTGCAGGTTAAAGGAGACCTGCAGGTTAAAAGAGACCTCCAGGGCTAAAGGAGACCTGCAGGGTTAAAGGAGACCTGCAGGGTTAAAGGAGACCTCCAGGTTAAAGGAGACCTGCAGGTTAAAGGAGACCTATAGGTTAAAGGAGACATGCAGGTATAAGGAGACCTCCAGGGTTAAAGGAGACCTGCAGGGTTAAAGGAGACCTGCAAGTTAAAGGAGACATGCAGGTATAAGGAGACCTCCAGGGTTAAAGGAGACCTCCAGGGTTAAAGGAGACATGCAGGTATAAGGAGACCTCCAGAGTTAAAGGAGACCTCCAGGGTTAAAGGAGACCTCAAGGGTTAAAGGAGGCCTCCAGGGTTAAAGGAGACCTCCAGGGTTAAAGGAGACCTGCAGGTTAAAGGAGATCTCCAGGGTTAAAGGAGACCTGCAGGGTTAAAGGAGACCTGCAGGTTAAAGGAGACCTCCAGGGTTAAAGGAGACCTGCAGGTTAAAGGAGACCTGCACGTTAAAGGAGACATCCAGGTTAAAGGAGACCTGCAGGTTAAAGGAGACATCCAGGGTTAAAGGAGACCTGCAGGTTAAAGGAGACCTGCAGGTTAAAGGAGACCTATAGGTTAAAGGAGACATGCAGGTATAAGGAGACCTCCAGGGTTAAAGGAGACCTGCAAGTTAAAGGAGACATGCAGGTATAAGGAGACCTCCAGGGTTAAAGGAGACCTCCAGGGTTAAAGGAGACCTGCAAGTTAAAGGAGACATGCAGGATAAAGGAGACCTGCAGGGTTAAAGGAGACCTCCAGGGTTAAAGGACAACTCCAGGGTTAAAGGAGACCTGCAGGTTAAAGGGGACCTCGGGGGGTAAAGGAGACCTCCAGGGTTAAAGGAGACCTCCAGGGTTAAAGGAGACCTGCAGGTTAAAGGAGACCTCCAGGGCTAAAGGAGACCTCCAGGGTTAAAGGAGACCTGCAGGTTAAAGGAGACCTCCAGGGTTAAAGGAGTCCTCCAGGGTTAAAGGAGACCTGCAGGTTAAAGGAGACCTGCAGGTTAAAGGAGACCTGCAGGTTAAAGGAGACCTCCAGGGTCAAAGGAGACCTGCAGGTTAAAGGAGACCTGCAGGTTAAAGGAGACCTGCAGGATAAAGGAGACCTGCAGGGTTAAAGGGGACCTGCAGGATAAAGGAGACCTGCTGGTTAAAGGAGACCTCCAGGGTTAAAGGAGACCTGCAGGGTTAAAGGAGACCTGCAGGTTAAAGGAGACCTCCAGGGTTAAAGGAGACCTCCAGGGTTAAAGGAGACCTGCAGGTTAAAGGAGACATGCAGGTTGAAGGAGATCTCCAGGGTTAAAGGAGACCTCCAGGGTTAAAGGAGACCTGCAGGTTAAAGGAGACCTGCAGTTTAAAGGAGACCTCCAGGGTTAAAGGAGACCTGCAGGGTTAAAGGAGACCTGCAGGTTAAAGGAGACATCCATGGTTAAAGGAGACCTCCAGGGTTAAAGGAGACCTCCATGGTTAAAGGAGACCTGCAGGTTAAAGGAGACCTCCAGGGTTAAAGGAGACCTGCAGGGTTAAAGGAGACCTGCAGGTTAAAGGAGACCTCCAGGGTTAAAGGAGACATCCAGGGTTAAAGGAGACCTGCACGTTAAAGGAGACCTGCAGGTTAAAGGAGACCTCCAGGGTTAAAGGAGACCTCCAGGGTTAAAGGAGACCTGCAGGTTAAAGGAGACCTCCAGGGTTAAAGGAGACCTCCAGGGTTAAAGGAGACCTGCAAGTTAAAGGAGACATGCAGGTATAAGGAGACGTCCAGGGTTAAAGGAGACCTCCAGGGTTAAAGGAGACCTGCAGGATAAAGGAGATCTGCAGGTTAAAGGAGACCTCCAGGGTTAAAGGACAACTCCAGGGTTAAAGGAGACCTGCAGGTTAAAGGAGATCTCCAGGGTTAAAGGAGACCTCCAGGGTTAAAGGAGACCTGCAGTGTCAAAGGAGACCTGCAGGTTAAAGGAGACCTGCAGGTTAAAGGAGACCTCCAGGGTTAAAGGAGACCTCCAGGGTTAAAGGAGTCCTCCAGGGTTAAAGGAGACCTGCAGGTTAAAGGAGACCTGCAGGTTAAAGGAGACCTGCAGGATAAAGGAGACCTGCTGGTTAAAGGAGACCTCCAGGGTTAAAGGAGACCTGCAGGTTAAAGGGGACCTCGGGGGGTAAAGGAAACCTCCAGGGTTAAAGGAGACCTCCAGGGTTAAAGGAGACCTGCAGGTTAAAAGAGACCTCCAGGGCTAAAGGAGACCTCCAGGGTTAAAGGAGACCTCCAGGGTCAAAGGAGACCTGCAGTTTAAAGGAGACCTGCAGTGTTAAAGGAGACCTCCAGGGTTAAAGGAGACCTCCAGGGTTAAAGGAGACCTGCAGGTTAAAGGAGACATGCAGGTTGAAGGAGATCTCCAGGGTTAAAGGAGACCTCCAGGGTTAAAGGAGACCTGCAGGTTAAAGGAGACCTCCAGGGTTAAAGGAGACCTGCAGGTTAAAGGAGACCTCCAGGGTTAAAGGAGACCTGCAGGGTTAAAGGAGACCTGCAGGTTAAAGGAGACATCCAGGGTTAAAGGAGACCTCCAGGGTTAAAGGAGACCTGCAAGTTAAAGGAGACCTCCAGGGTTAAAGGAGACATGCAGGGTTAAAGGAGACCTGCAGGGTTAAAGGAGACATCCAGGTTAAAGGAGACATGCAGGTTAAAGGAGACATGCAGGATAAAGGAGACCTGCAGGTTAAAGGAGACCTGCAGGTATAGGGAGACCTCCAGGGTTAAAGGAGACCTGCAGGGTTAAAGGAGACCTCCAGGGTTAAAGGAGACCTGCAGGTTAAAGGAGACCTCCAGGGTTAAAGGAGACCTCCAGGGTTAAAGGAGACCTGCAGGTTAAAGGGGACCTCGGGGAGTAAAGGAAACCTCCAGGGTTAAAGGAGACCTCCAGGGTTAAAGGAGACCTCCAGGGTTAAAAGAGACCTGCAGGTTAAAAGAGACCTGCAGGTTAAAGGAGACCTGCAGGTTAAAGGAGACCTCCAGGGTTAAAGGAGACCTGCAGGGTTAAAGGAGACCCGCAGGTTAAAGGAGTCCTCCAGGGTTAAAGGAGACCTGCAGGGTTAAAGGAGACCTGCAATTTAAAGGAGACCTCCAGGGTTAAAGGAGACATGCAGGGTTAAAGGAGACCTGCAGGTTAAAGGAGACCTCCAGGGTTAAAGGAGACCTGCAGGTTAAAGGAGACCTGCAGGTTAAAGGAGACCTATAGGTTAAAGGAGACATGCAGGTATAAGGAGACCTCCAGGGTTAAAGGAGACCTGCAGGTTAAAGGAGACCTGCAGGTTAAAGGAGACCTCCAGGGTTAAAGGAGACCTCCAGGGTTAAAGGAGACCTGCAGGTCAAAGGAGACATGCAGGTTGAAGGAGATCTCAAGGGTTAAAGGAGACCTGCAGGGTTAAAGGAGACCTGCTATTTAAAGGAGACCTCCAGGGTTAAAGGAGACCTGCATGTTAAAGGAGACATCCAGGGTTTAAAGGAGACCTCCAGGGTTAAAGGAGACCTGCAGGTTAAAGGAGACCTGCAGGTTAAAGGAGACCTATAGGTTAAAGGAGACATGCAGGTATAAGGAGACCTCCAGGGTTAAAGGAGTCCTCCAGGGTTAAAGGAGACCTGCAGGTTAAAGGAGACCTGCAGGTTAAAGGAGACCTGCAGGTTAAAGGAGACCTGCAGGATAAAGGAGACCTGCTGGTTAAAGGAGACCTCCAGGGTTAAAGGAGACCTGCAGGGTTAAAGGAGACCTCCAGGGTTAAAGGAGACCTGCAGGGTTAAAGGAGACCTGCAGGTTAAAAGAGACCTGCAGGTTAAAAGAGACCTGCAGGGCTACAGGAGACCTCCAGGGTTAAAGGAGACCTCCAGGGTCAAAGGAGACCTGCAGGTTAAAGGAGACCTGCAGGGTTAAAGGAGACCTCCAGGGTTAAAGGAGACCTCCAGGGTTAAAGGAGACCTGCAGGTTAAAGGAGACATGCAGGTTGAAGGAGATCTCCAGGGTTAAAGGAGACCTCCAGGGTTAAAGGAGACCTGCAGGTTAAAGGAGACCTCCAGGGTTAAAGGAGACCTGCAGGTTAAAGGAGACCTGCAGGTTAAAGGAGACCTCCAGGGTTAAAGGAGACCTGCAGGTTAAAGGAGACCTCCAGGGTTAAAGGAGACCTGCAGGTTAAAGGAGACATCCATGGTTAAAGGAGACCTCCAGGGTTAAAGGAGACCTGCAGGGTTAAAGGAGACCTGCAGGTTAAAGGAGACATCCATGGTTAAAGGAGACCTCCAGGGTTAAAGGAGACCTCCAGGGTTAAAGGAGACCTGCAGGTTAAAGGAGACCTCCAGGATTAAAGGAGACCTGCAGGGTTAAAGGAGACCTGCAGGTTAAAGGAGACCTCCAGGGTTAAAGGAGACCTCCAGGGTTAAAGGAGACCTGCAGGTTAAAGGAGACCTGCAGGTTAAAGGAGACCTCCAGGGTTAAAGGAGACCTCCAGGGTTAAAGGAGACCTGCAGGTTAAAGGAGACCTCCAGGGTTAAAGGAGACCTCCAGGGTTAAAGGAGACCTGCAAGTTAAAGGAGACATGCAGGTATAAGGAGACCTCCAGGGTTAAAGGAGACCTCCAGGGTTAAAGGAGACCTCCAGGATTAAAGGAGACCTGCAGGATAAAGGAGACCTCCAGGGTTAAAGGACAACTCCAGGGTTAAAGGAGACCTGCAGGTTAAAGGAGATCTCCAGGGTTAAAGGAGACCTCCAGGGTTAAAGGAGACCTGCAGGTTAAAGGAGACCTGCAGGTTAAAGGAGACCTGCAGGTTAAAGGAGACCTCCAGGGCTAAAGGAGACCTCCAGCGTTAAAGGAGACCTGCAGGGTCAAAGGATACCTGCAGGTTAAAGGAGACCTGCAGGTTAAAGGAGACCTCCAGGGTTAAAGGAGACCTCCAGGGTTAAAGGAGTCCTCCAGGGTTAAAGGAGACCTGCAGGTTAAAGGAGACCTGCAGGTTAAAGGAGACCTGCAGGTTAAAGGACACCTGCAGGTTAAAAGAGACCTCCAGGGCTAAAGGAGACCTCCAGGGTTAAAGGAGACCTCCAGGGTCAAAGGAGACCTGCAGTTTAAAGGAGACCTGCAGGGTTAAAGGAGACCTCCAGGGTTAAAGGAGACCTCCAGGGTTAAAGGAGTCCTCCAGGGTTAAAGGAGACCTCCAGGGTTAAAGGAGACCTCCAGGGTTAAAGGAGACCTGCAAGTTAAAGGAGACCTCCAGGGTTAAAGGAGACATGCAGGGTTAAAGGAGACCTGCACGTTAAAGGAGACCTCCAGGGTTAAAGGAGACCTGCAGGTTAAAGGAGACCTCCAGGGTTAAAGGAGACCTGCAGGGTTAAAGGAGACCTGCAGGTTAAAGGAGACATCCAGGGTTAAAGGAGACCTCCAGGGTTAAAGGAGACCTCAAGGGTTAAAGGAGACCTGCAGGTTAAAGGAGACCTCCAGGGTTAAAGGAGACCTCCAGGTTTAAAGGAGACCTGCAGGTTAAAGGAGACCTGCAGGTTACATGAGACCTCCAGGGTTAAAGGAGACCTCCAGGGTTAAAGGAGACCTCCAGGGTTAAAGGAGACCTGCAGGTTAAAGGAGACCTCCAGGGTTAAAGGAGACCTGCAGGGTTAAAGGAGAGCTGCAGGTTAAAGGAGACCTCCAGGGTTAAAGGAGACCTCCAGGTTAAAGGAGACATGGAGGTTAAAGGAGACCTGCAGGGTTAAAGGAGACCTCCAGGTTAAAGGAGAACTGCAGGTTAAAAGAGACCTCCAGGGCTAAAGGAGACCTGCAGGGTTAAAGGAGACCTCCAGGTTAAAGGAGACATGCAGGTTTAGGGAGACATGCAGGTTGAAGGAGACCTGCAGGGTTAAAGGAGACCTGCAAGTTAAAGGAGACATGCAGGTATAAGGAGACCTCCAGAGTTAAAGGAGACCTGCAGGATAAAGGAGACCTCCAGGATAAAGGAGACCTCCAGGGTTAAAGGAGGCCTCCAGGGTTAAAGGAGACCTCCAGGGTTAAAGGAGACCTGCAGGTTAAAGGAGATCTCCAGGGTTAAAGGAGACCTGCAGGTTAAAGGAGACCTCCAGGGTTAAAGGAGACCTGCAGGTTAAAGGAGACCTGCAGGTTAAAGGAGACATCCAGGGTTAAAGGAGACCTGCAGGTTAAAGGAGACCTGCAGGTTAAAGGAGACCTATAGGTTAAAGGAGACATGCAGGTATAAGGAGACCTCCAGGGTTAAAGGAGACCTGCAAGTTAAAGGAGACATGCAGGTATAAGGAGACCTGCAGGGTTAAAGGAGACCTCCAGGGTTAAAGGACAACTCCAGGGTTAAAGGAGACCTGCAGGTTAAAGGGGACCTCGGGGGGTAAAGGAGACCTCCAGGGTTAAAGGAGACCTCCAGGGTTAAAGGAGACCTGCAGGTTAAAGGAGACCTCCAGGGCTAAAGGAGACCTCCAGGGTTAAAGGAGACCTGCAGGTTAAAGGAGACCTCCAGGGTTAAAGGAGACCTCCAGGGTTAAAGGAGTCCTCCAGGGTTAAAGGAGACCTGCAGGTTAAAGGAGACCTGCAGGTTAAAGGAGACCTGCAGGTTAAAGGAGACCTCCAGGGTCAAAGGAGACCTGCAGGTTAAAGGAGACCTGCAGGTTAAAGGAGACCTGCAGGTTAAAGGAGACCTGCAGGATAAAGGAGACCTGCAGGGTTAAAGGAGACCTGCAGGATAAAGGAGACCTGCAGGTTAAAGGAGACCTCCAGGGTTAAAGGAGACCTCCAGGGTTAAAGGAGACCTGCAGGTTAAAGGAGACCTCCAGGGTTAAAGGAGACCTCCAGGAGTTAAAGGAGACCTCCAGGGTTAAAGGAGACCTGCAGGTTAAAAGAGACCTCCAGGGCTAAAGGAGACCTCCAGGGTTAAAGGAGACCTCCAGGGTCAAAGGAGACCTGCAGTTTAAAGGAGACCTGCAGGGTTAAAGGAGACCTCCAGGGTTAAAGGAGATCTCCAGGGTTAAAGGAGACCTCCAGGGTTAAAGGAGACCTGCAATTTAAAGGAGACCTCCAGGGTTAAAGGAGACATGCAGGGTTAAAGGAGACCTGCATGTTAAAGGAGACCTCCAGGGTTAAAGGAGACCTGCAGGTTAAAGGAGACCTCCAGGGTTAAAGGAGACCTCCAGGGTTAAAGGAGACCTCAAGGGTTAAAGGAGACCTGCAGGTTAAAGGAGACCTCCAGGGTTAAAGGAGACCTGCAGGGTTAAAGGAGACCTGCAGGTTAAAGGAGACCTCCAGGGTTAAAGGAGACCTCCAGGTTAAAGGAGACATGCAGGTTAAAGGAGACCTGCAGGGTTAAAGGAGACCTCCAGGTTAAAGGAGACCTCCAGGGTTAAAGGAGACCTGCAGGTTAAAGGAGACCTGCAGGTTAAAGGAGACCCCCAGGGTTAAAGGAGACCTGCAGGTTAAAGGAGACCTGCAGGTTAAAGGAGACCTGCAGGTTACATGAGACCTCCAGGGTTAAAGGAGACCTCCAGGGTTAAAGGAGACCTCCAGGGTTAAAGGAGACCTGCAGGTTAAAGGAGACCTCCAGGGTTAAAGGAGACCTGCAGGTTGAAGGAGACCTGCAGGATAAAGGAGACCCGCAGGTTAAAGGAGACCTGCAGGTTAAAGGAGACCTATAGGTTAAAGGAGACATGCAGGTATAAGGAGACCTCCAGGGTTAAAGGAGACCTGCAGGGTTAAAGGAGACCTGCAAGTTAAAGGAGACATGCAGGTATAAGGAGACCTCCAGGGTTAAAGGAGACCTCCAGGGTTAAAGGAGACCTGCAAGTTAAAGGAGACATGCAGGTTGAAGGAGACATGCAGGATAAAGGATACCTCCAGGGTTAAAGGACAACTCCAGGGTTAAAGGAGACCTGCAGGTTAAAGGGGACCTCGGGGGGTAAAGGAAACCTCCAGGGTTAAAGGAGACCTCCAGGGTTAAAGGAGACCTCCAGGGTCAAAGGAGACCTGCAGGTTAAAGGAGACCTCCAGGGTTAAAGGAGACCTCCAGGGTTAAAGGAGACCTCCAGGGTTAAAGGAGTCCTCCAGGGTTAAAGGAGACCTGCAGGTTAAAGGAGACCTGCAGGTTAAAGGAGACCTGCAGGTTAAAGGAGACCTGCAGGATAAAGGAGACCTGCAGGATAAAGGAGACCTGCAGGATAAAGGAGACCTGCTGGTTAAAGGAGACTTCCAGGGTTAAAGGAGACCTGCAGGGTTAAAGGAGACCTCCAGGGTTAAAGGAGACCTGCAGGTTAAAAGAGACCTGCAGGTTAAAAGAGACCTCCAGGGCTAAAGGAGACCTCCAGGGTTAAAGGAGACCTCCAGGGTTAAAGGAGACCTCCAGGGTTAAAGGAGACCTGCAAGTTAAAGGAGACATGCAGGTATAAGGAGACCTCCAGGGTTAAAGGAGACCTCCAGGGTTAAAGGAGACCTGCAAGTTAAAGGAGACATGCAGGTTGAAGGAGACATGCAGGATAAAGGAGACCTCCAGGGTTAAAGGACAACTCCAGGGTTAAAGGAGACCTGCAGGTTAAAGGGGACCTCGGGGGGTAAAGGAAACTTCCAGGGTTAAAGGAGACCTCCAGGGTTAAAGGAGACCTCCAGGGTCAAAGGAGACCTGCAGGTTAAAGGAGACCTCCAGGGTTAAAGGAGACCTCCAGGGTTAAAGGAGTCCTCCAGGGTTAAAGGAGTCCTCCAGGGTTAAAGGAGACCTGCAGGTTAAAGGAGACCTGCAGGTTAAAGGAGACCTCCAGGGTCAAAGGAGACCTGCAGGGTTAAAGGAGACCTGCAGGTTAAAGGAGACCTCCAGGGTTAAAGGAGACCTCCAGGTTAAAGGAGACATGCAGGTTAAAGGAGACCTGCAGGGTTAAAGGAGACCTCCAGGTTAAAGGAGACCTCCAGGGTTAAAGGAGACCTGCAGGTTAAAGGAGACCTGCAGGTTAAAGGAGACCCCCAGGGTTAAAGGAGACCTGCAGGTTAAAGGAGACCTGCAGGTTAAAGGAGACCTGCAGGTTACATGAGACCTCCAGGGTTAAAGGAGACCTCCAGGGTTAAAGGAGACCTGCAGGTTAAAGGAGACCTCCAGGGTTAAAGGAGACCTGCAGGTTGAAGGAGACCTGCAGGATAAAGGAGACCCGCAGGTTAAAGGAGACCTGCAGGTTAAAGGAGACCTATAGGTTAAAGGAGACATGCAGGTATAAGGAGACCTCCAGGGTTAAAGGAGACCTGCAGGGTTAAAGGAGACCTGCAAGTTAAAGGAGACATGCAGGTATAAGGAGACCTCCAGGGTTAAAGGAGACCTCCAGGGTTAAAGGAGACCTGCAAGTTAAAGGAGACATGCAGGTTGAAGGAGACATGCAGGATAAAGGATACCTCCAGGGTTAAAGGACAACTCCAGGGTTAAAGGAGACCTGCAGGTTAAAGGGGACCTCGGGGGGTAAAGGAAACCTCCAGGGTTAAAGGAGACCTCCAGGGTTAAAGGAGACCTCCAGGGTCAAAGGAGACCTGCAGGTTAAAGGAGACCTCCAGGGTTAAAGGAGACCTCCAGGGTTAAAGGAGACCTCCAGGGTTAAAGGAGTCCTCCAGGGTTAAAGGAGACCTGCAGGTTAAAGGAGACCTGCAGGTTAAAGGAGACCTGCAGGTTAAAGGAGACCTGCAGGATAAAGGAGACCTGCAGGATAAAGGAGACCTGCAGGATAAAGGAGACCTGCTGGTTAAAGGAGACTTCCAGGGTTAAAGGAGACCTGCAGGGTTAAAGGAGACCTCCAGGGTTAAAGGAGACCTGCAGGTTAAAAGAGACCTGCAGGTTAAAAGAGACCTCCAGGGCTAAAGGAGACCTCCAGGGTTAAAGGAGACCTCCAGGGTTAAAGGAGACCTCCAGGGTTAAAGGATACCTGCAAGTTAAAGGAGACATGCAGGTATAAGGAGACCTCCAGGGTTAAAGGAGACCTCCAGGGTTAAAGGAGACCTGCAAGTTAAAGGAGACATGCAGGTTGAAGGAGACATGCAGGATAAAGGAGACCTCCAGGGTTAAAGGACAACTCCAGGGTTAAAGGAGACCTGCAGGTTAAAGGGGACCTCGGGGGGTAAAGGAAACTTCCAGGGTTAAAGGAGACCTCCAGGGTTAAAGGAGACCTCCAGGGTCAAAGGAGACCTGCAGGTTAAAGGAGACCTCCAGGGTTAAAGGAGACCTCCAGGGTTAAAGGAGTCCTCCAGGGTTAAAGGAGTCCTCCAGGGTTAAAGGAGACCTGCAGGTTAAAGGAGACCTGCAGGTTAAAGGAGACCTCCAGGGTCAAAGGAGACCTGCAGGTTAAAGGAGACCTGCAGGTTAAAGGAGACCTGCAGGATAAAGGAGACCTGCAGGGTTAAAGGAGACCTGCAGGATAAAGGAGACCTGCTGGTTAAAGGAGACCTCCAGGGTTAAAGGAGACCTGCAGGGTTAAAGGAGACCTCCAGGGTTAAAGGAGACCTGCAGGTTAAAAGAGACTTGCAGGTTAAAAGAGACCTCCAGGGTTAAAGGAGACCTGCAGGTTAAAGGAGACATGCAGGTTGAAGGAGATCTCCAGGGTTAAAGGAGACCTGCAGGTTAAAGGAGACCTCCAGGGTTAAAGGAGACCTGCAGGTTAAAGGAGACCTCCAGGGTTAAAGGAGACCTGCAGGTTAAAGGAGACATGCAGGTTGAAGGAGATCTCCAGGGTTAAAGGAGACCTGCAGGTTAAAGGAGACCTCCAGGGTTAAAGGAGACCTGCAGGTTAAAGGAGACCTCCAGGGTTAAAGGACACCTGCAGGTTAAAAGAGACTTGCAGGTTAAAAGAGACCTCCAGGGCTAAAGGAGACCTCCAGGGTTAAAGGAGACCTGCAGGTTAAAGGAGACATGCAGGTTGAAGGAGATCTCCAGGGTTAAAGGAGACCTCCAGGGTTAAAGGAGACCTGCAGGTTAAAGGAGACCTCCAGGGTTAAAGGAGACCTGCAGGTTAAAGGAGACCTCCAGGGTTAAAGGAGACCTCCAGGGTTAAAGGAGTCCTCCAGGGTTAAAGGAGTCCTCCAGGGTTAAAGGAGACCTGCAGGTTAAAGGAGACCTGCAGGTTAAAGGAGACCTCCAGGGTCAAAGGAGACCTGCAGGTTAAAGGAGACCTGCAGGTTAAAGGAGACCTGCAGGTTAAAGGAGACCTGCAGGATAAAGGAGACCTGCAGGGTTAAAGGAGACCTGCAGGATAAAGGAGACCTCCAGGGTTAAAGGAGACCTGCAGGGTTAAAGGAGACCTCCAGGGTTAAAGGAGACCTGCAGGTTAAAAGAGACTTGCAGGTTAAAGGAGACCTCCAGGGTTAAAGGAGACCTCCAGGGTTAAAGGAGACCTGCAGGTTAAAGGAGACATGCAGGTTGAAGGAGATCTCCAGGGTTAAAGGAGACCTCCAGGGTTAAAGGAGACCTGCAGGTTAAAGGAGACCTCCAGGGTTAAAGGAGACCTGCAGGTTAAAGGAGACCTCCAGGGTTAAAGGAGACCTGCAGGTTAAAGGAGACCTCCAGGGTTAAAGGAGACCTGCAGGTTAAAGGAGACCTGCAGGGTTAAAGGAGACCTGCAAGTTAAAGGAGACCTCCAGGGTTAAAGGAGACATGCAGGGTTAAAGGAGACCTGCAGGTTAAAGGAGACCTCCAGGGTTAAAGGAGACCTGCAGGTTAAAGGAGACCTCCAGGGTTAAAGGAGACCTGCAGATTAAAGGAGACCTGCAGGGTTAAAGGAGACATCCATGGTTAAAGGAGACCTCCAGGGTTAAAGGAGACCTGCAGATTAAAGGAGACCTGCAGGTTAAAGGAGACCTCCAGGGTTAAAGGAGACCTGCAGATTAAAGGAGACCTGCAGGTTAAAGGAGACCTCCAGGGTTAAAGGAGACCTGCAGGTTAAAGGAGACCTGCAGGTTAAAGGAGACATGCAGGTTGAAGGAGATCTCCAGGGTTAAAGGAGACCTCCAGGGTTAAAGGAGACCTGCAGGTTAAAGGAGACCTCCAGGGTTAAAGGAGACCTGCAGGTTAAAGGAGACCTCCAGGGTTAAAGGAGACCTGCAGGTTAAAGGAGACCTCCAGGGTTAAAGGAGACCTGCAGGTTAAAGGAGACCTGCAGGGTTAAAGGAGACCTGCAAGTTAAAGGAGACCTCCAGGGTTAAAGGAGACATGCAGGGTTAAAGGAGACCTGCAGGTTAAAGGAGACCTCCAGGGTTAAAGGAGACCTGCAGGTTAAAGGAGACCTCCAGGGTTAAAGGAGACCTGCAGATTAAAGGAGACCTGCAGGTTAAAGGAGACCTCCAGGGTTAAAGGAGACCTGCAGGTTAAAGGAGACCTCCAGGGTTAAAGGAGACCTGCAGATTAAAGGAGACCTGCAGGTTAAAGGAGACCTCCAGGGTTAAAGGAGACCTGCAGGTTAAAGGAGACCTCCAGGGTTAAAGGAGACCTGCAGGTTAAAGGAGACCTCCAGGGTTAAAGGAGACCTGCCGGTTAAAGGAGACCTCCAGGGTTAAAGGAGACCTGCAGGTTAAAGGAGACCTGCAGGGTTAAAGGAGACCTGCAAGTTAAAGGAGACCTCCAGGGTTAAAGGAGACATGCAGGGTTAAAGGAGACCTGCAGGTTAAAGGAGACCTCCAGGGTTAAAGGAGACCTGCAGGTTAAAGGAGACCTCCAGGGTTAAAGGAGACCTGCAGATTAAAGGAGACCTGCAGGTTAAAGGAGACCTCCAGGGTTAAAGGAGACCTGCAGGTTAAAGGAGACCTCCAGGGTTAAAGGAGACCTGCAGATTAAAGGAGACCTGCAGGTTAAAGGAGACCTCCAGGGTTAAAGGAGACCTGCAGGTTAAAGGAGACCTCCAGGGTTAAAGGAGACCTCCAGGGTTAAAGGAGACCTGCAGGTTAAAGGAGACCTCCAGGGTTAAAGGAGACCTGCAGGATAAAGGATACCTCCAGGGTTAAAGGACAACTCCAGGGTTAAAGGAGACCTGCAGGTTAAAGGAGACCTCCAGGGTCAAAGGAGACCTCCAGGGTTAAAGGAGTCCTCCAGGGTTAAAGGAGACCTGCAGGTTAAAGGAGACCTGCAGGATAAAGGAGACCTGCTGGTTAAAGGAGACTTCCAGGGTTAAAGGAGACCTGCAGGGTTAAAGGAGACCTCCAGGGTTAAAGGAGACCTGCAGGTTAAAAGAGACCTGCAGGTTAAAAGAGACCTCCAGGGCTAAAGGAGACCTCCAGGGTTAAAGGAGACCTCCAGGGTTAAAGGAGACCTCCAGGGTTAAAGGAGACCTGCAAGTTAAAGGAGACATGCAGGTATAAGGAGACCTCCAGGGTTAAAGGAGACCTCCAGGGTTAAAGGAGACCTGCAAGTTAAAGGAGACATGCAGGTTGAAGGAGACATGCAGGATAAAGGAGACCTCCAGGGTTAAAGGACAACTCCAGGGTTAAAGGAGACCTGCAGGTTAAAGGGGACCTGCAGGTTAAAGGAGACCTCCAGGGTTAAAGGAGTCCTCCAGGGTTAAAGGAGACCTCCAGGGTTAAAGGAGACCTCCAGGGTCAAAGGAGACCTGCAGGTTAAAGGAGACCTCCAGGGTTAAAGGAGACCTCCAGGGTTAAAGGAGACCTCCAGGGTCAAAGGAGACCTGCAGGTTAAAGGAGACCTCCAGGGTTAAAGGAGACCTCCAGGGTTAAAGGAGTCCTCCAGGGTTAAAGGAGACCTGCAGGTTAAAGGAGACCTGCAGGTTAAAGGAGACCTCCAGGGTCAAAGGAGACCTGCAGGTTAAAGGAGACCTGCAGGTTAAAGGAGACCTGCAGGGTTAAAGGAGACCTGCAGGATAAAGGAGACCTGCTGGTTAAAGGAGACCTCCAGGGTTAAAGGAGACCTGCAGGGTTAAAGGAGACCTGCAGGTTAAAGGAGACCTCCAGGGTTAAAGGAGACCTGCAGGTTAAAGGAGACATGCAGGTTGAAGGAGATCTCCAGGGTTAAAGGAGACCTCCAGGGTTAAAGGAGACCTGCAGGTTAAAGGAGACCTCCAGGGTTAAAGGAGACCTGCAGGTTAAAGGAGACCTCCAGGGTTAAAGGAGACCTGCAGGTTAAAAGAGACTTGCAGGTTAAAAGAGACCTCCAGGGCTAAAGGAGACCTCCAGGGTTAAAGGAGACCTGCAGGTTAAAGGAGACATGCAGGTTGAAGGAGATCTCCAGGGTTAAAGGAGACCTCCAGGGTTAAAGGAGACCTGCAGGTTAAAGGAGACCTCCAGGGTTAAAGGAGACCTGCAGGTTAAAGGAGACCTCCAGGGTTAAAGGAGACCTCCAGGGTTAAAGGAGTCCTCCAGGGTTAAAGGAGTCCTCCAGGGTTAAAGGAGACCTGCAGGTTAAAGGAGACCCGCAGGTTAAAGGAGACCTCCAGGGTTAAAGGAGACCTCCAGGGTTAAAGGAGACCTGCAGGTTAAAGGAGACCTCCAGGGTTAAAGGAGACCTGCAGGTTAAATGAGACCTCCAGGGTTAAAGGAGACCTCCAGGGTTAAAGGAGACCTGCAGGTTAAAGGAGACCTCCAGGGTTAAAGGAGACCTCCAGGGTTAAAGGAGACCTCCAGGGTTAAAGGAGACCTGCAGGTTAAAGGAGACCTGCAGGATAAAGGAGACCTGCAGGGTTAAAGGAGACCTGCAGGATAAAGGAGACCTGCTGGTTAAAGGAGACCTCCAGGGTGAAAGGAGACCTGCAGGGTTAAAGGAGACCTCCAGGGTTAAAAGAGACCTGCAGGTTAAAAGAGACTTGCAGGTTAAAGGAGACCTCCAGGGTTAAAGGAGACCTCCAGGGTTAAAGGAGACCTGCAGGTTAAAGGAGACATGCAGGTTGAAGGAGATCTCCAGGGTTAAAGGAGACCTCCAGGGTTAAAGGAGACCTGCAGGTTAAAGGAGACCTCCAGGGTTAAAGGAGACCTGCAGGTTAAAGGAGACCTCCAGGGTTAAAGGAGACCTGCAGGTTAAAGGAGACCTGCAGGGTTAAAGGAGACCTGCAAGTTAAAGGAGACCTCCAGGGTTAAAGGAGACATGCAGGGTTAAAGGAGACCTGCAGGTTAAAGGAGACCTCCAGGGTTAAAGGAGACCTGCAGGTTAAAGGAGACCTCCAGGGTTAAAGGAGACCTGCAGATTAAAGGAGACCTGCAGGGTTAAAGGAGACATCCATGGTTAAAGGAGACCTCCAGGGTTAAAGGAGACCTGCAGATTAAAGGAGACCTGCAGGTTAAAGGAGACCTCCAGGGTTAAAGGAGACCTGCAGATTAAAGGAGACCTGCAGGTTAAAGGAGACCTCCAGGGTTAAAGGAGACCTGCAGGTTAAAGGAGACCTGCAGGTTAAAGGAGACCTCCAGGGTTAAAGGAGACCTGCAGGTTAAAGGAGACCTCCAGGGTTAAAGGAGACCTGCAGGTTAAAGGAGACCTCCAGGGTTAAAGGAGACCTGCAGGTTAAAGGAGACCTCCAGGGTTAAAGGAGACCTGCAGGGTTAAAGGAGACCTGCAAGTTAAAGGAGACCTCCAGGGTTAAAGGAGACATGCAGGGTTAAAGGAGACCTGCAGGTTAAAGGAGACCTCCAGGGTTAAAGGAGACCTGCAGGTTAAAGGAGACCTCCAGGGTTAAAGGAGACCTGCAGATTAAAGGAGACCTGCAGGTTAAAGGAGACCTCCAGGGTTAAAGGAGACCTGCAGGTTAAAGGAGACCTCCAGGGTTAAAGGAGACCTGCAGATTAAAGGAGACCTGCAGGTTAAAGGAGACCTCCAGGGTTAAAGGAGACCTGCAGGTTAAAGGAGACCTCCAGGGTTAAAGGAGACCTGCAGGTTAAAGGAGACCTCCAGGGTTAAAGGAGACCTGCAGGTTAAAGGAGACCTCCAGGGTTAAAGGAGACCTGCAGGTTAAAGGAGACCTGCAGGGTTAAAGGAGACCTGCAAGTTAAAGGAGACCTCCAGGGTTAAAGGAGACATGCAGGGTTAAAGGAGACCTGCAGGTTAAAGGAGACCTCCAGGGTTAAAGGAGACCTGCAGGTTAAAGGAGACCTCCAGGGTTAAAGGAGACCTGCAGATTAAAGGAGACCTGCAGGTTAAAGGAGACCTCCAGGGTTAAAGGAGACCTGCAGGTTAAAGGAGACCTCCAGGGTTAAAGGAGACCTGCAGGTTAAAGGAGACCTCCAGGGTTAAAGGAGACCTGCAGGTTAAAGGAGACCTCCAGGGTTAAAGGAGACCTGCAGATTAAAGGAGACCTGCAGGTTAAAGGAGACCTCCAGGGTTAAAGGAGACCTGCAGGTTAAAGGAGACCTCCAGGGTTAAAGGAGACCTGCAGGTTAAAGGAGACCTCCAGGGTTAAAGGAGACCTGCAGGTTAAAGGAGACCTCCATTACAAAGACAAGCCTGTCTTCTTTGCTCCAGATCTTCCATACGAGGTTCATCAACAACAGCAAAGGTTCCTCCACATGAGACGAGCTCACGAGGAGAAACTGAGGCATGGGTTCTCTTTCCCACCACTCTTCTGTGAAGCAGAGGTGCTCCTCAGAGGTACTCCTCAGAGGTGCTCCTCAGAGGTGCTCCTCAGAGGTGCTCCTCAGAGGTGCTCCTCAGAGGTGCTCCTCAGAGGTGCTCCTCAGAGGTACTCCTCAGAGGTGCTCCTCAGAGGTACTCCTCAGAGGTGCTCCTCAGAGGTGCTCCTCAGAGGTACCATATCTGCTTTAGGACATAAACACATCGACTCATCCATGTGCCAAATGTGGGAGGCTGTAAAATCCTTTAGAGTCCAGCAGGGGGCGCATTTGAATGACACACTGAACCTCAAAAACTAATGAAATTCTGTTATAAAAATCATTGACGTTGCCATGGTGACAGGCGTCTCCAGGATGGGCACATGCCCCGCCCTAGATTTAGCTTTCATTCAACTAATCGTCCCAAACAAAACTCCACCAAAGCTTTTGTATTAAAACTGTCTCTTGACCAGCGTTCTGAGCCTGTCCCCATAATGGTTCCTGTACAGGTCTTATACTGAGAGTCATGTGGGGCCTGAGGTTCCTGTACAGGTCTTATACTGAGAGTCATGTGGTGCCTGAGGTTCCTGTACAGGTCTTATACTGAGAGTCATGTGGTGCCTGAGGGTTCCTGTACAGGTCTTATACTGAGAGTCATGTGGTGCCTGAGGTTCCTGTACAGGTCTTATACTGAGAGTCATGTGGTGCCTGAGGTTCCTGTACAGGTCTTATACTTAGAGTCATGTGGTGCCTGAGGTTCCTGTACAGGTCTTATACTGAGAGTCATGTGATGCCTGAGGTTCCTGTACAGGTCTTATACTGAGAGTCATGTGGTGCCTGAGGTTCCTGTACAGTTCTTATACTGAGAGTCATGTGGGGCCTGAGGTTCCTGTACAGGTCTTATACTGAGAGTCATGTGGGGCCTGAGGTTCCTGTACAGGTCTTATACTGAGAGTCATGTGATGCCTGAGGTTTCTGTACAGGTCTTATACTGAGAGTCATGTGGTGCCTGAGGGTTCCTGTACAGGTCTTATACTGAGAGTCATGTGGTGCCTGAGGTTCCTGTACAGGTCTTATACTGAGAGTCATGTGGTGCCTGAGGTTCCTGTACAGTTCTTATACTGAGAGTCATGTGGTGCCTGAGGTTCCTGTACAGGTCTTATACTGAGAGTCATGTGGTGCCTGAGGTTCCTGTACAGGTCTTATACTGAGAGTCATGTGATGCCTGAGGTTCCTGTACAGGTCTTATACTGAGAGTCATGTGGTGCCTGAGGTTCCTGTACAGTTCTTATACTGAGAGTCATGTGGTGCCTGAGGTTCCTGTACAGTTCTTATACTGAGAGTCATGTGGGGCCTGAGGTTCCTGTACAGGTCTTATACTGAGAGTCATGTGGGGCCTGAGGTTCCTGTACAGGTCTTATACTGAGAGTCATGTGGTGCCTGAGGTTCCTGTACAGTTCTTATACTGAGAGTCATGTGGTGCCTGAGGTTCCTGTACAGTTCTTATACTGAGAGTCATGTGGGGCCTGAGGTTCCTGTACAGGTCTTATACTGAGAGTCATGTGGGGCCTGAGGTTCCTGTACAGGTCTTATACTGAGAGTCATGTGGTGCCTGAGGTTCCTGTACAGTTCTTATACTGAGAGTCATGTGGTGCCTGAGGTTCCTGTACAGTTCTTATACTGAGAGTCATGTGGGGCCTGAGGTTCCTGTACAGGTCTTATACTGAGAGTCATGTGGGGCCTGAGGTTCCTGTACAGGTCTTATACTGAGAGTCATGTGGTGCCTGAGGTTCCTGTACAGTTCTTATACTGAGAGTCATGTGGTGCCTGAGGTTCCTGTACAGGTCTTATACTGAGAGTCATGTGGTGCCTGAGGTTCCTGTACAGTTCTTATACTGAGAGTCATGTGGTGCCTGAGGTTCCTGTACAGGTCTTATACTGAGAGTCATGTGGTGCCTGAGGTTCCTGTACAGGTCTTATACTGAGAGTCATGTGGTGCCTGAGGTTCCTGTACAGGTCTTATACTGAGAGTCATGTGGTGCCTGAGGTTCCTGTACAGGTCTTATACTGAGAGTCATGTGATGCCTGAGGTTCCTGTACAGGTCTTATACTGAGAGTCATGTGATGCCTGAGGTTCCTGTACAGGTCTTATACTGAGAGTCATGTGATGCCTGAGGTTCCTGTACAGGTCTTATACTGAGAGTCATGTGATGCCTGAGGTTCCTGTACAGGTCTTATACTGAGAGTCATGTGATGCCTGAGGTTCCTGTACAGGTCTTATACTGAGAGTCATGTGGTGCCTGAGGTTCCTGTACAGGTCTTATACTGAGAGTCATGTGGTGCCTGAGGTTCCTGTACAGGTCTTATACTGAGAGTCATGTGGTGCCTGAGGTTCCTGTACAGGTCTTATACTGAGAGTCATGTGGTGCCTGAGGTTCCTGTACAGGTCTTATACTGAGAGTCATGTGGTGCCTGAGGTTCCTGTACAGTTCTTATAATGAGAGTCATGTGGTGCCTGAGGTTCCTGTACAGGTCTTATACTGAGAGTCATGTGGTGCCTGAGGTTCCTGTACAGGTCTTATACTGAGAGTCATGTGGGGCCTGAGGTTCCTGTACAGGTCTTATACTGAGAGTCATGTGATGCCTGAGGGTTCCTGTACAGGTCTTATACTGAGAGTCATGTGATGCCTGAGGTTCCTGTACAGGTCTTATACTGAGAGTCATGTGGTGCCTGAGGTTCCTGTACAGGTCTTATACTGAGAGTCATGTGGTGCCTGAGGTTCCTGTACAGTTCTTATAATGAGAGTCATGTGGTGCCTGAGGTTCCTGTACAGGTCTTATACTGAGAGTCATGTGGTGCCTGAGGTTCCTGTACAGGTCTTATACTGAGAGTCATGTGGGGCCTGAGGTTCCTGTACAGGTCTTATACTGAGAGTCATGTGATGCCTGAGGGTTCCTGTACAGGTCTTATACTGAGAGTCATGTGATGCCTGAGGTTCCTGTACAGGTCTTATACTGAGAGTCATGTGGGGCCTGAGGTTCCTGTACAGGTCTTATACTGAGAGTCATGTGGTGCCTGAGGTTCCTGTACAGGTCTTATACTGAGAGTCATGTGGTGCCTGAGGTTCCTGTACAGGTCTTATACTGAGAGTCATGTGGTGCCTGAGGTTCCTGTACAGGTCTTATACTGAGAGTCATGTGGTGCCTTAGGTTCCTGTGCAGGTCTCATACTGAGAGTCATGTGGTGCCTGAGGTTCCTGTACAGGTCTTATACTGAGAGTCATGTGGTGCCTGAGGTTCCTGTACAGGTCTTATACTGAGAGTCATGTGGTGCCTGAGGTTCCTGTACAGGTCTTATACTGAGAGTCATGTGGTGCCTGAGGTTCCTGTACAGGTCTTATACTGAGAGTCATGTGGTGCCTGAGGTTCCTGTACAGGTCTTATACTGAGAGTCATGTGGTGCCTGAGGTTCCTGTGCAGGTCTCATACTGAGAGTCATGTGGTGCCTGAGGTTCCTGTACAGGTCTTATACTGAGAGTCATGTGGTGCCTGAGGTTCCTGTACAGGTCTTATACTGAGAGTCATGTGGTGCCTGAGGTTCCTGTACAGTTCTTATACTGAGAGTCATGTGGTGCCTGAGGTTCCTGTACAGGTCTTATACTGAGAGTCATGTGGTGCCTGAGGTTCCTGTACAGGTCTTATACTGAGAGTCATGTGGTGCCTGAGGTTCCTGTACAGGTCTTATACTGAGAGTCATGTGGTGCCTGAGGTTCCTGTACAGGTCTTATACTGAGAGTCATGTGATGCCTGAGGTTCCTGTACAGGTCTTATACTGAGAGTCATGTGGTGCCTGAGGTTCCTGTACAGGTCTTATACTGAGAGTCATGTGGTGCCTGAGGTTCCTGTACAGGTCTTATACTGAGAGTCATGTGGTGCCTGAGGTTCCTGTACAGGTCTTATACTGAGAGAATTCTGTTGGAAAAGCGTGTCTGGTTTCTTTCTAAGCCCATGTCAAAGTGCCCATTACTCACAAGGAAATGCAGACTGTTGGAGAGGATGTGGCAGCAGGAGGCAGACTGTTGGAGAGGATGTGGCAGCAGGAGGCAGACTGTTGGAGAGGATGTGGCAGCAGGAGACAGACTGTTGGAGAGGATGTGGCAGCAGGAGGCAGACTGTTGGAGAGGATGTGGCAGCAGGAGACAGACTGTTGGAGAGGATGTGGCAGCAGGAGACAGACTGTTGGAGAGGATGTGGCAGCAGGAGGCAGACTGTTGGAGAGGATGTGGCAGCAGGAGACAGACTGTTGGAGAGGATGTGGCAGCAGGAGGCAGACTGTTGGAGAGGATGTGGCAGCTGGAGGCAGACTGTTGGAGAGGATGTGGCAGCAGGAGGCAGACTGTTGGAGAGGATGTGGCAGAAGGAGGCAGACTGTTGGAGAGGATGTGGCAGCAGGAGACAGACTGTTGGAGAGGATGTGGCAGCAGGAGACAGACTGTTGGAGAGGATGTGGCAGCAGGAGACAGACTGTTGGAGAGGATGTGGCAGCAGGAGACAGACTGTTGGAGAGGATGTGGCAGCAGGAGGCAGACTGTTGGAGAGGATGTGGCAGCAGGAGACAGACTGTTGGAGAGGATGTGGCAGCAGGAGGCAGACTGTTGGAGAGGATGTGGCAGCAGGAGGCAGACTGTTGGAGAGGATGTGGCAGCAGGAGACAGACTGTTGGAGAGGATGTGGCAGCAGGAGGCAGACTGTTGGAGAGGATGTGGCAGCAGGAGACAGACTGTTGGAGAGGATGTGGCAGCAGGAGGCAGACTGTTGGAGAGGATGTGGCAGCAGGAGGCAGACTGTTGGAGAGGATGTGGCAGCAGGAGGCAGACTGTTGGAGAGGATGTGGCAGCATGGGACAGACTGTTGGAGAGGATGTGGCAGCAGGAGACAGACTGTTGGAGAGGATGTGGCAGCAGGAGACAGACTGTTGGAGAGGATGTGGCAGCAGGAGACAGACTGTTGGAGAGGATGTGGCAGCGGGAGACAGACTGTTGGAGAGGATGTGGCAGCAGGAGGCAGACTGTTGGAGAGGATGTGGCAGCATGGGACAGACTGTTGGAGAGGATGTGGCAGCAGGAGGCAGACTGTTGGAGAGGATGTGGCAGCAGGAGACAGACTGTTGGAGAGGATGTGGCAGCAGGAGACAGACTGTTGGAGAGGATGTGGCAGCAGGAGACAGACTGTTGGAGAGGATGTGGCAGCATGAGACAGACTGTTGGAGAGGATGTGGCAGCTGGAGACAGACTGTTGGAGAGGATGTGGCAGCAGGAGACAGACTGTTGGAGAGGATGTGGCAGCAGGAGGCAGACTGTTGGAGAGGATGTGGCAGCTGGAGACAGACTGTTGGAGAGGATGTGGCAGCAGGAGACAGACTGTTGGAGAGGATGTGGCAGCATGGGACAGACTGTTGGAGAGGATGTGGCAGCAGGAGACAGACTGTTGGAGAGGATGTGGCAGCATGGGACAGACTGTTGGAGAGGATGTGGCAGCAGGAGACAGACTGTTGGAGAGGATGTGGCAGCAGGAGACAGACTGTTGGAGAGGATGTGGCAGCAGGAGGCAGACTGTTGGAGAGGATGTGGCAGCAGGAGGCAGACTGTTGGAGAGGATGTGGCAGCAGGAGACAGACTGTTGGAGAGGATGTGGCAGCATGGGACAGACTGTTGGAGAGGATGTGGCAGCAGGAGACAGACTGTTGGAGAGGATGTGGCAGCAGGAGACAGACTGTTGGAGAGGATGTGGCAGCAGGAGGCAGACTGTTGGAGAGGATGTGGCAGCAGGAGACAGACTGTTGGAGAGGATGTGGCAGCGGGAGACAGACTGTTGGAGAGGATGTGGCAGCTGGAGACAGACTGTTGGAGAGGATGTGGCAGCAGGAGACAGACTGTTGGAGAGGATGTGGCAGCAGGAGACAGACTGTTGGAGAGGATGTGGCAGCATGAGACACTGTTGGAGAGGATGTGGCAGCAGGAGACAGACTGTTGGAGAGGATGTGGCAGCAGGAGGCAGACTGTTGGAGAGGATGTGGCAGCAGGAGGCAGACTGTTGGAGAGGATGTGGCAGCAGGAGACAGACTGTTGGAGAGGATGTGGCAGCAGAAGACAGACTGTTGGAGAGGATGTGGCAGCAGGAGGCAGACTGTTGGAGAGGATGTGGCAGCAGGAGGCAGACTGTTGGAGAGGATGTGGCAGCGGGAGACAGACTGTTGGAGAGGATGTGGCTGCAGGAGACAGACTGTTGGAGAGGATGTGGCAGCAGGAGGCAGACTGTTGGAGAGGATGTGGCAGCAGGAGACAGACTGTTGGAGAGGATGTGGCAGCATGAGACAGACTGTTGGAGAGGATGTGGCAGCTGGAGACAGACTGTTGGAGAGGATGTGGCAGCAGGAGACAGACTGTTGGAGAGGATGTGGCAGCAGGAGACAGACTGTTGGAGAGGATGTGGCAGCAGGAGACAGACTGTTGGAGAGGATGTGGCAGCAGGAGACAGACTGTTGGAGAGGATGTGGCAGCATGAGACAGACTGTTGGAGAGGATGTGGCAGCTGGAGACAGACTGTTGGAGAGGATGTGGCAGCAGGAGACAGACTGTTGGAGAGGATGTGGCAGCAGGAGGCAGACTGTTGGAGAGGATGTGGCAGCAGGAGACAGACTGTTGGAGAGGATGTGGCAGCAGGAGACAGACTGTTGGAGAGGATGTGGCAGCATGGGACAGACTGTTGGAGAGGATGTGGCAGCAGGAGACAGACTGTTGGAGAGGATGTGGCAGCAGGAGACAGACTGTTGGAGAGGATGTGGCAGCAGGAGACAGACTGTTGGAGAGGATGTGGCAGCAGGAGACAGACTGTTGGAGAGGATGTAGCAGCAGGAGGCAGACTGTTGGAGAGGATGTGGCAGCGGGAGACAGACTGTTGGAGAGGATGTGGCAGCTGGAGACAGACTGTTGGAGAGGATGTGGCAGCGGGAGACAGACTGTTGGAGAGGATGTGGCAGCAGGAGACAGACTGTTGGAGAGGATGTGGCAGCATGAGACAGACTGTTGGAGAGGATGTGGCAGCAGGAGACAGACTGTTGGACAGGATGTGGCAGCAGGAGGCAGACTGTTGGAGAGGATGTGGCAGCAGGAGGCAGACTGTTGGAGAGGATGTGGCAGCAGGAGACACACTGTTGGAGAGGATTTGGCAGCAGAAGACAGACTGTTGGAGAGGATGTGGCAGCAGGAGGCAGACTGTTGGAGAGGATGTGGCAGCAGGAGGCAGACTGTTGGAGAGGATGTGGCAGCGGGAGACAGACTGTTGGAGAGGATGTGGCAGCAGGAGGCAGACTGTTGGAGAGGATGTGGCAGCAGGAGACAGACTGTTGGAGAGGATGTGGCAGCAGGAGACAGACTGTTGGAGAGGATGTGGCAGCATGAGACAGACTGTTGGAGAGGATGTGGCAGCAGAAGACAGACTGTTGGAGAGGATGTGGCAGCAGGAGGCAGACTGTTGGAGAGGATGTGGCAGCAGGAGGCAGACTGTTGGAGAGGATGTGGCAGCAGGAGACAGACTGTTGGAGAGGATGTGGCAGCAGGAGACAGACTGTTGGAGAGGATGTGGCAGCAGGAGACAGACTGTTGGAGAGGATGTGGCAGCAGGAGACAGACTGTTGGAGAGGATGTGGCAGCAGGAGGCAGACTGTTGGAGAGGATGTGGCAGCAGGAGACAGACTGTTGGAGAGGATGTGGCAGCAGGAGGCAGACTGTTGGAGAGGATGTGGCAGCAGGAGACAGACTGTTGGAGAGGATGTGGCAGCGGGAGACAGACTGTTGGAGAGGATGTGGCAGCGGGAGACAGACTGTTGGAGAGGATGTGGCAGCAGGAGACAGACTGTTGGAGAGGATGTGGCAGCAGGAGGCAGACTGTTGGAGAGGATGTGGCTGCAGGAGACAGACTGTTGGAGAGGATGTGGCAGCAGGAGACAGACTGTTGGAGAGGATGTGGCAGCATGGGACAGACTGTTGGAGAGGATGTGGCAGCGGGAGACAGACTGTTTTAGATCCCACTTAATTTGAAAACAATATCTTTGAGCCTCAGACCTCCTGGCATGGACACGATCATCAGATACCTTCAGTGACAGTCTAAAGTTGGCCCATATTGGCCCACATTGGCCCACATTGGGCACACACATGTCTCAGTACAGTCCAGGTCCTTTTAATTGAAACAAAGAAAATAAAGGGAGAAAATGTCAGACCAGATCCTGTATTAAATTGGCAAATGCCGACGCCTCTTCTGCTGTCGTGAATATGAAGCGTGTTCCACGTTCTTGACCTCAGACTCAGAGCGTTCTTCTGCGTCTGCCACAGGTAAACAAACAAACATGTTTAAATGTGTCAGACTTTACTTTACGTTCTGTTTTCAGTTCTGTCTCCGCTCTGAGGACGAAGGGTTGTCCGAGTCCACTGCGGCCACTCTGACCATTGCACCGGTCAGTCCTGGGTTTAGACCATGTTTAGACCACGTTTAGACCACGTTTAGACCACGTTTAGACCACGTTTAGATCACGTTTAGACCACGTTTAGACCACGTTTAGACCACGTTTAGACCACGTTTAGACCACGTTTAAACGTGATCTAAACGTTTAGACCACGTTTAGACCACGTTTAGACCACGTTTAGACCACGTTTAGACCACGTTTAGACCACGTTTAGATCACGTTTAGACCACGTTTAGACCACGTTTAGACCACGTTTAGACCACGTTTAGACCACGTTTAGATCACGTTTAGACCACGTTTAGATCACGTTTAGACCACGTTTAGATCACGTTTAGACCACGTTTAGACCACGTTTGGATCACGTTTAGATCACGTTTAGACCACGTTTAGACCACGTTTAGATCACGTTTAGACCACGTTTAGACCACGTTTAGACCACGTTTAGACCACGTTTAGACCACGTTTAGATCACGTTTAGATCACGTTTAGATCACGTTTAGACTTTAGACCACGTTTAGACCACGTTTAGACCACGTTTAGACCACGTTTAGACCACGTTTAGACCACGTTTAGACCACGTTTAGACCACGTTTAGACCACGTTTAGACCACGTTTAGATCACGTTTAGATCACGTTTAGACTTTAGACCACGTTTAGACCACGTTTAGACCACGTTTAGATCACGTTTGGATCACGTTTAGATCACGTTTAGACCACGTTTAGACCACGTTTAGATCACGTTTAGACCACGTTTAGACCACGTTTAGACCACGTTTAGACCACGTTTAGACCACGTTTAGACCACGTTTAGACCACGTTTAGACCACGTTTAGATCACGTTTAGACCACGTTTAGACCACGTTTAGACTTTAGACCACGTTTAGACCACGTTTAGACCACGTTTAGACCACGTTTAGACCATGTTTAGTAGAGTGAACCAAATGCAACGACACAAATGAAAGTGTATTTTCTTTTTTAGTTAAGTTAAAAGTTTTCTGAAAGTGGAACTAAGCTGGATTTAAAAGTGCTTTGGCTGTAGTTCTCAGGATTACGCTGTGACAACAAGAAACACGACATGAGGGATTTAAAAGAGGTTATAATTTAAGTTTATTGAGCTACAGCACTAAAGGACACGTCATGCATCACGCACATCTACCGTAAACATGTGACGAGCCGCAGAACGCACGGCTTCAGCTTATCGTGGACACACACCGTACCAGCACTTACAAGCACGACCAGCAGGGGCAGCACAACGCACCAGACATACAGGGAAGTGCAAGACCTGGTTTAGACCTGGTTTAGACCTGGTTTAGACCTGGTTTAGACCTGGTTTAGTCCTGGTTTAGACCTGGTTTAGACCTGGTTTAGTCCTGGTTTAGACCTGGTTTAGACCTGGTTTAGACCTGGTTTAGACCTGGTTTAGTCCTGGTTTAGACCTGGTTTAGACCTGGTTTAGACCTGGTTTAGTCCTGGTTTAGACCTGGTTTAGACCTGGTTTAGTCCTGGTTTAGACCTGGTTTAGACCTGGTTTAGTCCTGGTTTAGACCTGGTTTAGTCCTGGTTTAGTCCTGGTTTAGACCTGGTTTAGTCCTGGTTTAGTCCTGGTTTAGACCTGGTTTAGTCCTGGTTTAGACCTGGTTTAGTCCTGGTTTAGTCCTGGTTTAGACCTGGTTTAGACCTGGTTTAGACCTGGTTTAGACCTGGTTTAGACCTGGTTTAGTCCTGGTTTAGACCTGGTTTAGTCCTGGTTTAGACCTGGTTTAGTCCTGGTTTAGTCCTGGTTTAGACCTGGTTTAGTCCTGGTTTAGTCCTGGTTTAGACCTGGTTTAGTCCTGGTTTAGACCTGGTTTAGTCCTGGTTTAGACCTGGTTTAGACCTGGTTTAGTCCTGGTTTAGTCCTGGTTTAGACCTGGTTTAGTCCTGGTTTAGTCCTGGTTTAGACCTGGTTTAGACCTGGTTTAGTCCTGGTTTAGACCTGGTTTAGACCTGGTTTAGTCCTGGTTTAGTCCTGGTTTAGTCCTGGTTTAGTCCTGGTTTAGTCCTGGTTTAGTCCTGGTTTAGACCTGGTTTAGTCCTGGTTTAGACCTGGTTTAGACCTGGTTTAGTCCTGGTTTAGACCTGGTTTAGTCCTGGTTTAGTCCTGGTTTAGACCTGGTTTAGTCCTGGTTTAGACCTGGTTTAGTCCTGGTTTAGTCCTGGTTTAGTCCTGGTTTAGACCTGGTTTAGTCCTGGTTTAGTCCTGGTTTAGTCCTGGTTTAGACCTGGTTTAGACCTGGTTTAGACCTGGTATTAAGTATTAAGTATTTTTTTTGTTCTTGTTCCAGCACAAAGTCAGAACTGAGCAGCCGTGTGGCGTCTGCTGCCCCCGCTGGTCACACCTGGCATCTTTAAATTAGCATATTAGCTTCATAACACACATAAAACAGAGGTTCCATTTCCGGAATGGCGTCGTCGTCCGACACGTTACAAAATGATAAAAAAGAGTGCGAGCCTCAGTTGGCGCTCGTACCTCGGGCAGAACAAGCAGTAGAAAAAACAGCATTATTTTGGTTTTTTGGTGCTTCCGTAACAAATGTACAAAAGAAATAAAAAAAGTCTCCCCGGGGGAGGCCACCAATGAGACGCAGAGCGGAGCGAGAACGCTGCTCCCTGATTGGTCCATACTCGAGTACAGGAAACACCATTCTCCAAAGTGAAATAAATATGTGTAAAAAGGCCATATTTACAGCAAAATCTGGTCCCACCCTGGCCCCGCCCTTGTCCAGTCTGGCCTTTGTTTGATTTATTTTCACCGGGTTTAGTCCCTTTTTACCCCCTGTTTAAGCAGTGGTTTAGGCCTGGTTTGGTCCTGGTCTAGTCCTTTTCTAGTCTCAGTCTCGTCCTCGGTCTCGTCTCAGTCCCGGTCTTGTCCCGGTCTCGTCCTCGGTCTCGGTCTTGTCCCGGTCTCAGTCTCGTCCCGGTCTGGTCTCGTCCTCGGTCTCGGTCTCAGTCTCGTCCCGGTCTGGTCTCGTCCTCGGTCTCGTCCCGGTCTCAGTCTCGTCCCGGTCTGGTCTCGTCCTCGGTCTCAGTCTCGTCCCGGTCTGGTCTCGTCCTCGTCCTCGGTCTGGTCTCGTCCTCGGTCTCAGTCTCGTCCCGGTCTGGTCTCGTCCTCGTCCGGGGTCTCGTCCCGGTCTGGTCTCGTCATCGTCCTCGGTCTCGTCCCGGTCTGGTCTCGTCCTCGGTCTCAGTCTCGTCCCGGTCTGGTCTCGTCCTCGTCCGGGGTCTCGTCCCGGTCTGGTCTCGTCATCGTCCTCGGTCTCGTCCCGGTCTGGTCTCGTCCTCGGTCTCAGTCTCGTCCCGGTCTGGTCTCGTCCTCGGTCTCGTCCCGGTCTGGTCTCGTCCTCAGTCTCGTCCCGGTCTGGTCTCGTCCTCGGTCTCGTCCCGGTCTCAGTCTCGTCCCGGTCTGGTCTCGTCCTCGTCCTCGTCCCGGTCTGGTCTCGTCCTCGTCCTCGTCCCGGTCTGGTCTCGTCCTCGGTCTCGGTCTGGTCCCGGTCTGGTCCCGGTCTGGTCTCGTCCTCGGTCTCGGTCTCAGTCTCGTCCCGGTCTGGTCTCGTCCTCGGTCTCGTCCCGGTCTCAGTCTCGTCCCGGTCTGGTCTCGTCCTCGTCCTCGTCCCGGTCTGGTCTCGTCCTCGGTCTCGGTCTGGTCCCGGTCTGGTCCCGGTCTGGTCTCGTCCTCGGTCTCGGTCTCAGTCTCGTCCCGGTCTGGTCTCGTCCTCGGTCTCGTCCCGGTCTCAGTCTCGTCCCGGTCTGGTCTCGTCCTCGGTCCCGGTCTGGTCTCGTCCTCGGTCTCGGTCTGGTCCCGGTCTGGTCTCGTCCTCGGTCTCGGTCTCAGTCTCGTCCCGGTCTGGTCTCGTCCTCGGTCTCGTCCCGGTCTCAGTCTCGTCCCGGTCTGGTCTCGTCCTCGGTCCCGGTCTGGTCCCGGTCTGGTCCTGGTCCCGTAGCTGCCCTTGCGGTCAGTTTAAACGTGTCTCTGCGTCTCACGGTTCTGACCCGTTGGACCCAAAGCGTCCGAAACACTAACAAAAACACCCAAAAGACTGTAAATAAGGCCTCGGAGGAACCAATCAGAAGCGAGATCAGTCTGTGGTCCAAAAGACGAGCGCGTAGAAAAGACCCGCGGGACAGGAAGTGACGTCACGGGGGCAGGAAGTGACACCACGGGGGCAGGAAGTGACGTTACGGGGGCAGGAAGTGACGTCGCGGGGGCAGGAAGTGACATCACGGGGCAGGAATTTACATCATCCGCGACGACGTGCCTGAGGGAAAGTGGCCCAGGTGCTGCTTCTGTCGCCGACCACGTTTGGACTTGTTACAGCGTCTGTGAGCGAGGGAGAGAAGAGGGAGAGAAGAGGGAGAGAGAAGAGGGAGAGAGAAGAGGGAGAGAAGAGGGAGAGAAGAGGGAAGAGGGAGAGAAGAGGGAGAAACGTCAGAGAAACGAGGGAGAAACGAGGGAGAGAAGAGAGAAGAGGGAGAGAAGAGGGAGAGAGAAGAGGGAGAGAAGAGGGAGAGAAGAGAGAAGAGGGAGAGAAGAGGGAGAAACGTCAGAGAAACGAGGGAGAAACGAGGGAGAGAAGAGAGAAGAGGGAGAGAAGAGGGAGAGAGAAGAGGGAGAGAAGAGAGAAGAGGGAGAGAAGAGGGAGAGAAGAGGGAGAGAAGAGGGAGAGAGAAGAGGGAGAGAAGAGGGAGAGAGAAGAGGGAGAGAAGAGGGAGAGAAGAGAGAAGAGGGAGAAACGTCAGAGAAACGAGGGAGAAACGAGGGAGAGAAGAGGGAGAGAAGAGGGAGAGAGAAGAGGGAGAGAAGAGGGAGAGAAGAGGGAGAGAGAAGAGGGAGAGAAGAGGGAGAGAAGAGGGAGAGAAGAGAGAAGAGGGAGAGAAGAGGGAGAGAAGAGAGAAGAGGGAGAGAAGAGGGAGAGAAGAGGGAGAGAAGAGGGAGAGAGAAGAGGGAGAGAAGAGGGAGAGAAGAGGGAGAGAAGAGGGAGAGAGAAGAGGGAGAGAAGAGAGAAGAGGGAGAGAAGAGGGAGAGAAGAGGGAGAAATGAGGGAGAGAAGAGGGAAGAGGGAGAGAAGAGGGAGAGAAGAGGGAGAAAGGACAGAAAAAGGACAGATGTGTTCTTGACGAGGATCGATGTCAGAACAGGAATAAGAGAGCTTCATATGTGTGTTTAAAGCAGCTCTGTCTCCCCCCTGTGGCCGTACCTGGTGAAGCACATTACCACGGCGACGATGACCGCGATCTGCACGGCCCCGATGATGGCGGCGATGAGGACGTAATGCAGCTTTTGTCCACTGGGGACGACGTAGAGAATATTAAAGTCCAGGAGCTGATCGCACTGAGGCCCACCATACGCCGCCTCACACCTGAGGGACACAGGAAGTCCTGGTTTAGTCCTGGTTTAGTCCTGGTTTAGTCCTGGTTTAGTCCTGGTTTAGACCTGGTTTAGTCCTGGTTTAGTCCTGGTTTAGTCCTGGTTTAGTCCTGGTTTAGACCTGGTTTAGTCCTGGTTTAGTCCTGGTTTAGTCCTGGTTTAGTCCTGGTTTAGACCTGGTTTAGTCCTGGTTTAGTCCTGGTTTAGTCCTGGTTTAGTCCTGGTTTAGACCTGGTTTAGTCCTGGTTTAGTCCTGGTTTAGACCTGGTTTAGTCCTGGTTTAGTCCTGGTTTAGTCCTGGTTTAGTCCTGGTTTAGACCTGGTTTAGTCCTGGTTTAGACCTGGTTTAGTCCTGGTTTAGTCCTGGTTTAGACCTGGTTTAGTCCTGGTTTAGACCTGGTTTAGTCCTGGTTTGATCCTGGTTTAGTCCTGGTTTAGTCCTGGTTTAGTCCTGGTTTAGTCCTGGTTTAGTCCTGGTTTAGAGCTGGTTTGATCCTGGTTTAGTCCTGGTTTAGACCTGGTTTAGTCCTGGTTTAGTCCTGGTTTAGAGCTGGTTTGATCCTGGTTTAGTCCTGGTTTAGACCTGGTTTAGTCCTGGTTTAGTCCTGGTTTAGAGCTGGTTTGATCCTGGTTTAGTCCTGGTTTAGTCCTTGTTTAGAGCTGGTTTAGAGCTGGTTTGATCCTGGTTTAGTCCTGGTTTAATCCTGGTTTGATCCTGGTTTGATCCTGGTTTAGTCCTGGTTTAGTCCTGGTTTAGTCCTGGTTTAGAGCTGGTTTGATCCTGGTTTAGTCCTGGTTTAATCCTGGTTTGATCCTGGTTTAGTCCTGGTTTAGTCCTGGTTTAGACCTGGTTTAGTCCTGGTTTAGACCTGGTTTAGTCCTGGTTTAGTCCTGGTTTAGACCTGGTTTAGTCCTGGTTTAGAGCTGGTTTGATCCTGGTTTAGTCCAGGTTTAGACCTGGTTTAGTCCTGGTTTAGTCCTGGTTTAGAGCTGGTTTGATCCTGGTTTAGTCCTGGTTTAGTCCTGGTTTAGAGCTGGTTTGATCCTGGTTTAGTCCTGGTTTAGTCCTGGTTTAGTCCTGGTTTAGTTACCTGCAGGTGGGCAGGTTGTGTCTCATCTCACATTGGCCGTGTTCACAGAACTGGGCGTAGTCTTCAGGACAGGGGGTGGGGATCTCTGCAAGCCCCTCCCCTTCGCCAGGTTTGGACACGGCTAAAAACAAAGAAGATTAAACACAACTAAAACAGTGGGAGGGCCCCTGACACACAGGGAGGGCCCCTGACACACAGGGAGGGCCCCTGACACACAGAGAGGGCCCCTGACACACAGAAAGTTTTACCGTAAACGTCTGGTTTGGCCCTGGAGCCGTCGTCTTTTCTGTTTTTATCTGGAAAAAGGAAGTTTAGTGTTATTGTGGTGTAATGCAGTCACTGTCCAGCAGAGGGCCCCTGACACACACCGTGAGGGCCCCTGACACACACCGTGAGGGCCCCTGACACACACCGTGAGGGCCCCTGACACACACCGTGAGGGCCCCTGACACACACCGTGAGGGCATCTGACCTGGGCAACGTCCCACGTGGCGGATGTCGATCTTGGTCTGTTTGAGACACGAGGCTTCGCGGACGTGACACGGCGTCAGATACGTGTCTCCATCACTGCCACAGACCGAGTTCTCATTGTGTCCGTTACACACGATGTTACACATGCATCTGAGGAGAGAGCGGGTTTAGTCCTGGTTTAGTCCTGGTTTAGTCCTGGTTTAGTCCTGGTTTAGTCCTGGTTTAGTCCTGGTTTAGACCTGGTTTAGACCTGGTTTAGTCCTGGTTAAGTCCTGGTTTAGACCTGGTTTAGTCCTGATTTAGTCCTGATTTAGACCTGGTTTAGTCCTGATTTAGACCTGGTTTAGTCCTGATTTAGTCCTGGTTTAGTCCTGATTTAGTCCTGGTTAAGTCCTGATTTAGACCTGGTTTAGTCCTGATTTAGACCTGGTTTAGTCCTGATTTAGACCTGATTTAGTCCTGATTTAGTCCTGGTTAAGTCCTGATTTAGACCTGGTTTAGTCCTGATTTAGACCTGGTTTAGTCCTGGTTTAGACCTGGTTTAGTCCTGATTTAGACCTGGTTTAGTCCTGATTTAGACCTGGTTTAGTCCTGGTTTAGTCCTGATTTAGTCCTGGTTTAGTCCTGATTCAGACCTGGTTTAGTCCTGATTTAGTCCTGGTTTAGTCCTGGTTTAGTCCTGATTTAGACCTGGTTTAGTCCTGATTTAGACCTGGTTTAGTCCTAGTTTAGTCCTGGTTTAGACCTGGTTTAGTCCTGATTTAGACCTGGTTTAGTCCGGGTTTAGTCCTGATTTAGTCCTGATTTAGTCCTGGTTTAGTCCTGGTTTAGTCCTGGTTTAGTCCTGGTTTAGACCTGGTTTAGTCCTGATTTAGACCTGGTTTAGTCCTGGTTTAGTCCTGGTTTAGTCCTGGTTTAGTCCTGGTTTAGTCCTGATTTAGTCCTGGTTTAGTACTGGTTTAAACCTGGTTTAGTCCTGATTTTGACCTGGTTTAGTCCTGATTTAGACCTGGTTTAATCCTGATTTAGACCTGGTTTAGTCCTGGTTTAGACATGGTTTAGTCCTGATTTAGTCCTGGTTTAGTCCTGGTTTAGACCTGGTTAGTCCTGATTTTGACCTGGTTTAGTCCTGATTTAGACCTGGTTTAGTCCTGATTTAGACCTGGTTTAGTCCTGGTTTAGTCCTGGTTTAGACCTGGTTTAGTCCTGGTTTAGTCCTGGTTTAGTCCTGGTTTAGTCCTGATTTAGACCTGATTTAGTCCTGGTTTAGACCTGGTTTAGTCCTGGTTTAGACCTGGTTTAGTCCTGATTTAGACCTGGTTTAGTCCTGGTTTAGTCCTGGTTTAGTCCTGGTTTAGTCCTGATTTAGACCTGGTTTAGTCCTGATTTAGACCTGATTTAGTCCTGATTTAGTCCTGGTTAAGTCCTGATTTAGACCTGGTTTAGTCCTGATTTAGACCTGGTTTAGTCCTGATTTAGTCCTGGTTTAGTCCTGATTTAGACCTGGTTTAGTCCTGATTTAGACCTGGTTTAGTCCTGGTTTAGTCCTGATTTAGTCCTGGTTTAGTCCTGATTTAGACCTGGTTTAGTCCTGATTTAGTCCTGGTTTAGTCCTGGTTTAGTCCTGATTTAGACCTGGTTTAGTCCTGATTTAGACCTGGTTTAGTCCTAGTTTAGTCCTGGTTTAGACCTGGTTTAGTCCTGATTTAGACCTGGTTTAGTCCGGGTTTAGTCCTGATTTAGTCCTGGTTTAGTCCTGGTTTAGTCCTGGTTTAGTCCTGGTTTAGTCCTGGTTTAGTCCTGGTTTAGTCCTGGTTTAGACCTGGTTTAGTCCTGATTTAGACCTGGTTTAGTCCTGGTTTAGTCCTGGTTTAGTCCTGGTTTAGTCCTGGTTTAGTCCTGATTTAGTCCTGGTTTAGTACTGGTTTAAACCTGGTTTAGTCCTGATTTTGACCTGGTTTAGTCCTGATTTAGACCTGGTTTAGTCCTGATTTAGACCTGGTTTAGTCCTGGTTTAGACATGGTTTAGTCCTGATTTAGTCCTGGTTTAGTCCTGGTTTAGACCTGGTTAGTCCTGATTTTGACCTGGTTTAGTCCTGATTTAGACCTGGTTTAGTCCTGATTTAGACCTGGTTTAGTCCTGGTTTAGTCCTGGTTTAGTCCTGGTTTAGTCCTGATTTAGACCTGGTTTAGTCCTGGTTTAGTCCTGGTTTAGTCCTGGTTTAGTCCTGATTTAGACCTGGTTTAGTCCTGATTTAGACCTGGTTTAGTCCTGGTTTAGTCCTGGTTTAGACCTGGTTTAGTCCTGATTTAGACCTGGTTTAGTCCGGGTTTAGTCCTGATTTAGTCCTGGTTTAGTACTGATTTAGACCTGGTTTAGTCCTGGTTTAGTCCTGGTTTAGTCCTGGTTTAGACCTGGTTTAGTCCTGGTTTAGTCCTGGTTTAGTCCTGGTTTAGTCCTGATTTAGTCCTGGTTTAGTATTGGTTTAAACCTGGTTAGTCCTGATTTTGACCTGGTTTAGTCCTGATTTAGACCTGGTTTAGTCCTGGTTTAGTCCTGGTTTAGTCCTGGTTTAGACATGGTTTAGTCCTGATTTAGTCCTGGTTTAGTCCTGGTTTAGACCTGGTTAGTCCTGATTTAGACCTGGTTTAGTCCTGGTTTAGACCTGGTTTAGTCCTGATTTAGACCTGGTTTAGTCCTGGTTTAGTCCTGGTTTAGACCTGGTTTAGTCCTGATTTAGACCTGGTTTAGTCCGGGTTTAGTCCTGATTTAGTCCTGGTTTAGTACTGATTTAGACCTGGTTAGTCCTGATCTTTACCTGGTTTAGTCCTGATTTAGACCTGGTTTAGTCCTGGTTTAGTCCTGGTTTGGACCTGGTTTAGTCCTGGTTTAGTCCTGGTTTAGTCCTGGTTTAGTCCTGGTTTAGTCCTGATTTAGTCCTGGTTTAGTACTGGTTTAAACCTGGTTAGTCCTGATTTTGACCTGGTTTAGTCCTGATTTAGACCTGGTTTAGTCCTGATTTAGACCTGGTTTAGTCCTGGTTTAGACCTGGTTTAGTCCTGATTTAGACCTGGTTTAGTCCTGATTTAGACCTGGTTTAGTCCTGGTTTAGTCCTGGTTTAGACATGGTTTAGTCCTGATTTAGTCCTGGTTTAGACCTGGTTAGTCCTGATTTTGACCTGGTTTAGTCCTGATTTAGACCTGGTTTAGTCCTGATTTAGACCTGGTTTAGTCCTGGTTTAGTCCTGGTTTAGTCCTGGTTCAGACCTGGTTTAGTCCTGATTTAGACCTGGTTTAGTCCTGGTTTAGACCTGGTTTAGTCCTGATTTAGACCTGGTTTAGTCCTGATTTAGACCTGGTTTAGTCCTGGTTTAGTCCTGGTTTAGTCCTGACTTAGTCCTGATTTAGACCTGGTTTAGTCCTGGTTTAGTCCTGATTTAGACCTGGTTTAGTCCTGATTTAGACCTGGTTTAGTCCTGGTTTAGTCCTGGTTTAGTCCTGGTTTAGTCCTGGTTTAGTCCTGATTTAGACCTGGTTTAGTCCTGATTTAGACCTGGTTTAGTCCGGGTTTAGTCCTGATTTAGTCCTGGTTTAGTACTGATTTAGACCTGGTTAGTCCTGATTTTGACCTGGTTTAGTCCTGATTTAGACCTGGTTTAGTCCTGGTTTAGTCCTGGTTTAGACCTGATTTGGTCCTGGTTTAGTCCTGGTTTAGACCTGGTTTAGTCCTGGTTTAGTCCTGGTTTAGTCTTGGTTTAGTCCTGGTTTAGTCCTGGTTTAGACCTTGTTTAGTCCTGGTTTAGTCCTGGTTTAGACCTTGTTTAGACCTGGTTAGTCCTGATTTAGACCTGGTTTAGTCCTGGTTTAGTCCCGGTTTAGTCCTGGTTTAGACCTGGTTTAGTCCTGATTTAGACCTGGTTTAGTCCTGGTTTAGTCCTGATTTAGACCTGGTTTAGTCCTGGTTTAGACCTGGTTTAGTCCTGATTTAGACCTGGTTTAGTCCTGGTTTAGACCTGGTTTAGTCCTGATTTTGACCTGGTTTAGTCCTGATTTAGACCTGGTTTAGTCCTGGTTTAGACCTGGTTTAGTCCTGATTTAGACCTGGTTTAGTCCTGGTTTAGTCCTGGTTTAGTCCTGATTTAATCCTGATTTAGAACTGGTTTAGTCCTGGTTTAGTCCTGAATTTAGACCTGGTTTAGTCCTGATTTAGACCTGGTTTAGTCCTGGTTTAGTCCTGATTTAGACCTGGTTTAGTCCTGATTTAGACCTGGTTTAGTCCTGGTTTAGTCCTGGTTTAGTCCTGGTTTAGACCTGGTTTAGACCTGGTTTAGTCCTGATTTAGACCTGGTTTAGTACTGATTTAGACCTGGTTAGTCCTGATTTTGACCTGGTTTAGTCCTGATTTAGACCTGGTTTAGTCCTGGTTTAGACCTGGTTTAGATCTGATTTAGACCTGGTTTAGTCCTGGTTTAGTCCTGGTTTAGACCTGGTTTAGTCCTGATTTAGACTTGGTTTAGTCCTGATTTTGACCTGGTTAGTCCTGATTTTGACCTGGTTTAGTCCTGATTTAGACCTGGTTTAGTCCTGATTTAGACCTGGTTTAGACCTGGTTTAGTCCGGGTTTAGTCCTGATTTAGTCCTGGTTTAGTACTGATTTAGACCTGGTTAGTCCTGATTTTGACCTGGTTTAGTCCTGATTTAGACCTGGTTTAGTCCTGGTTTAGACCTGATTTGGTCCTGGTTTAGTCCTGGTTTAGACCTGGTTTAGTCCTGGTTTAGTCCTGGTTTAGTCTTGGTTTAGTCCTGGTTTAGTCCTGGTTTAGACCTTGTTTAGTCCTGGTTTAGTCCTGGTTTAGACCTTGTTTAGACCTGGTTAGTCCTGATTTAGACCTGGTTTAGTCCTGGTTTAGTCCCGGTTTAGTCCTGGTTTAGACCTGGTTTAGTCCTGATTTAGACCTGGTTTAGTCCTGGTTTAGTCCTGATTTAGACCTGGTTTAGTCCTGGTTTAGACCTGGTTTAGTCCTGATTTAGACCTGGTTTAGTCCTGGTTTAGACCTGGTTTAGTCCTGATTTTGACCTGGTTTAGTCCTGATTTAGACCTGGTTTAGTCCTGGTTTAGACCTGGTTTAGTCCTGATTTAGACCTGGTTTAGTCCTGGTTTAGTCCTGGTTTAGTCCTGATTTAATCCTGATTTAGAACTGGTTTAGTCCTGGTTTAGTCCTGAATTTAGACCTGGTTTAGTCCTGATTTAGACCTGGTTTAGTCCTGGTTTAGTCCTGATTTAGACCTGGTTTAGTCCTGATTTAGACCTGGTTTAGTCCTGGTTTAGTCCTGGTTTAGTCCTGGTTTAGACCTGGTTTAGACCTGGTTTAGTCCTGATTTAGACCTGGTTTAGTACTGATTTAGACCTGGTTAGTCCTGATTTTGACCTGGTTTAGTCCTGATTTAGACCTGGTTTAGTCCTGGTTTAGACCTGGTTTAGATCTGATTTAGACCTGGTTTAGTCCTGGTTTAGTCCTGGTTTAGACCTGGTTTAGTCCTGATTTAGACTTGGTTTAGTCCTGATTTTGACCTGGTTAGTCCTGATTTTGACCTGGTTTAGTCCTGATTTAGACCTGGTTTAGTCCTGATTTAGACCTGGTTTAGTCCTGATTTTGACCTGGTTAGTCCTGATTTTGACCTGGTTAGTCCTGATTTTGACCTGGTTTAGTCCTGATTTAGACCTGGTTTAGATCTGATTTAGACCTGGTTTAGTCCTGGTTTAGTCCTGGTTTAGACCTGGTTTAGTCCTGATTTAGACCTGGTTTAGTCCTGGTTTAGACCTGGTTTAGTCCTGATTTAGACCTGGTTTAGTCCTGATTTAGACCTGGTTTAGTCCTGGTTTAGTCCTGATTTAGTCCTGGTTTAGTCCTGGTTTAGTCCTGATTTAGTCCTGGTTTAGTCCTGGTTTAGTCCTGATTTAGACCTGGTTTAGTCCTGATTTAGACCTGGTTTAGTCCTGGTTTAGTCCTGGTTTAGTCCTGGTTTAGTCCTGGTTTAGTCCTGATTTAGACCTGGTTTAGTCCTGATTTAGACCTGATTTAGTCCGGGTTTAGTCCTGATTTAGACCTGGTTAGTCCTGATTTTGACCTGGTTTAGTACTGATTTAGACCTGGTTTAGTCCTGGTTTAGTCCTGGTTTAGACCTGATTTGGTCCTGGTTTAGTCCTGGTTTAGACCTGGTTTAGACCTGGTTTAGTCCTGGTTTAGTCTTGGTTTAGTCCTGGTTTAGTCCTGGTTTAGACCTTGTTTAGTCCTGGTTTAGTCCTGGTTTAGAACTTGTTTAGACCTGGTTAGTCCTGATTTAGACCCGGTTTAGTCCTGGTTTAGTCCCGGTTTAGTCCTGGTTTAGACCTGGTTTAGTCCTGATTTAGACCTGGTTTAGTCCTGGTTTAGTCCTGATTTAGACCTGGTTTAGTCCTGGTTTAGACCTGGTTTAGTCCTGATTTTGACCTGGTTTAGTCCTGGTTTAGTCCTGAATTTAGACCTGGTTTAGTCCTGATTTAGACCTGGTTTAGTCCTGGTTTAGTCCTGATTTAGACCTGGTTTAGTCCTGATTTAGACCTGGTTTAGTCCTGGTTTAGTCCTGGTTTAGTCCTGGTTTAGTCCTGGTTTAGACCTGGTTTAGTCCTGATTTAGACCTGGTTAAGTCCGGGTTTAGTCCTGATTCAGTCCTGGTTTAGTACTGATTTAGACCTGGTTAGTCCTGATTTTGACCTGGTTTAGTCCTGATTTAGTCCTGGTTTAGACCTGGTTTAGTCCTGATTTAGTCCTGGTTTAGTCCTGGTTTAGTCCTGATTTAGTCCTGGTTTAGTACTGGTTTAGACCTGGTTAGTCCTGATTTTGACCTGGTTTAGTCCTGGTTTAGTCCTGGTTTAGTCCTGGTTTAGACATGGTTTAGTCCTGGTTTAGTCCTGGTTTAGACCTGGTTTAGTCCTGATTTAGACCTGGTTTAGACCTGGTTTAGACCTGGTTTAGACCTGATTTGGTCCTGGTTTAGTCCTGGTTTAGACCTGGTTTAGTCCTGGTTTAGTCCTGGTTTAGTCTTGGTTTAGTCCTGGTTTAGTCCTGGTTTAGACCTTGTTTAGTCCTGGTTTAGTCCTGGTTTAGAACTTGTTTAGACCTGGTTAGTCCTGATTTAGACCCGGTTTAGTCCCGGTTTAGTCCTGGTTTAGACCTGGTTTAGTCCTGATTTAGACCTGGTTTAGTCCTGGTTTAGTCCTGATTTAGACCTGGTTTAGTCCTGGTTTAGACCTGGTTTAGTCCTGATTTAGACCTGGTTTAGTCCTGGTTTAGACCTGGTTTAGTCCTGATTTTGACCTGGTTTAGTCCTGATTTAGACCTGGTTTAGTCCTGGTTTAGTCCTGGTTTAGACCTGGTTTAGTCCTGGTTTAGACCTGGTTTAGTCCTGGTTTAGTCCTGGTTTAGTCCTGATTTAATCCTGATTTAGAACTGGTTTAGTCCTGGTTTAGTCCTGAATTTAGACCTGGTTTAGTCCTGATTTAGACCTGGTTTAGTCCTGGTTTAGTCCTGATTTAGACCTGGTTTAGTCCTGATTTAGACCTGGTTTAGTCCTGGTTTAGTCCTGGTTTAGTCCTGGTTTAGTCCTGATTTAGACCTGGTTAAGTCCGGGTTTAGTCCTGATTCAGTCCTGGTTTAGTACTGATTTAGACCTGGTTAGTCCTGATTTTGACCTGGTTTAGTCCTGATTTAGTCCTGGTTTAGACCTGGTTTAGTCCTGATTTAGTCCTGGTTTAGTCCTGGTTTAGTCCTGGTTTAGTCCTGATTTAGTCCTGGTTTAGTACTGGTTTAGACCTGGTTAGTCCTGATTTTGACCTGGTTTAGTCCTGGTTTAGTCCTGGTTTAGTCCTGGTTTAGACATGGTTTAGTCCTGGTTTAGTCCTGGTTTAGACCTGGTTTAGTCCTGATTTAGACCTGGTTTAGTCCTGGTTTAGACCTGGTTTAGTCCTGATTTAGACCTGGTTTAGTCCTGATTTAGACCTGGTTTAGTCCTGGTTTAGTCCTGGTTTAGTCCTGATTTAGACCTGGTTTAGTCCTGATTTAGACCTGGTTTAGTCCGGGTTTAGTCCTGATTTAGTCCTGGTTTAGTACTGATTTAGACCTGGTTTAATCCTGATTTAGACCTGGTTTAGTCCGGGTTTAGTCCTGATTTAGTCCTGGTTTAGTCCTGATTTTGACCTGGTTTAGTCCTGATTTAGACCTGGTTTAGTCCTGATTTAGACCTGGTTTAGTCCGGGTTTAGTCCTGATTTAGTCCTGGTTTAGTACTGATTTAGACCTGGTTTAATCCTGATTTAGACCTGGTTTAGTCCGGGTTTAGTCCTGATTTAGTCCTGGTTTAGTCCTGATTTTGACCTGGTTTAGTCCTGATTTAGACCTGGTTAGTCCTGATTTTGACCTGGTTTAGTCCTGATTTAGACCTGGTTTAGTCCTGGTTTAGTCCTGGTTTAGTCCTGGTTTAGACCTTGTTTAGTCCTGGTTTAGTCCTGGTTTAGACCTTGTTTAGACCTGGTTAGTCCTGATTTTGACCTGGTTTAGTCCTGATTTAGACCTGGTTTAGTCCTGATTTAGACCTGGTTTAGACATGGTTTAGTCCTGATTTAGTCCTGGTTTAGTCCTGGGTTAGACCTGGTTAGTCCTGATTTTGACCTGGTTTAGTCCTGGTTTAGTCCTGGTTTAGTCCTGGTTTAGACCTGGTTTAGTCCTGATTTAGACCTGGTTTAGTCCTGGTTTAGTCCTGGTTTAGACCTGATTTAGACCTGGTTAGTCCTGATTTTGACCTGGTTTAGTCCTGATTTTGACCTGGTTTAGTCCTGGTTTAGTCCTGGTTTAGACATGGTTTAGTCCTGATTTAGTCCTGGTTTAGTTCTGGTTTAGTCCTGGTTTAGTCCTGGTTTAGACCTGGTTTAGTCCTGATTTAGACCTGGTTTAGTCCTGGTTTAGTCCTGCTTTAGTCCTGGTTTAGTCCTGGTTTAGACCTGGTTTAGTCCTGATTTAGACCTGATTTAGACCTGGTTTAGTCCTGATTTAGACCTGGTTTAGTCCTGGTTTAGTCCTGGTTTAGACCTGGTTTAGTCCTGATTTAGACCTGGTTTAGTCCTGGTTTAGTCCTGATTTAGACCTGGTTTAGTCCTGGTTTAGTCCTGGTTTAGACCTGGTTTAGTCCTGATTTAGACCTGGTTTAGTCCGGGTTTAGACCTGGTTTAGTCCTGGTTTAGTCCTGGTTTAGTCCTGGTTTAGACCTGGTTTAGTCCTGGTTTAGTCCTGGTTTAGACCTGGTTTAGTCCTGATTTAGACCTGGTTTAGTCCTGGTTTAGTCCTGGTTTAGACCTGGTTTAGTCCTGGTTTAGTCCTGGTTTAGTCCTGATTTAGTCCTGGTTTAGTCCTGGTTTAGTCCTGGTTTAGTCCTGGTTTAGTCCTGGTTTAGTCCTGATTTAGTCCTGGTTTAGTCCTGGTTTAGTCCTGGTTTAGTCCTGATTTAGACCTGGTTTAGTCCTGGTTTAGTCCTGGTTTAGACCTGGTTTAGTCCTGATTTAGACCTGGTTTAGTCCTGGTTTAGTCCTGATTTAGACCTGGTTTAGTCCTGGTTTAGTCCTGGTTTAGACCTGGTTTAGTCCTGATTTAGACCTGGTTTAGTCCGGGTTTAGTCCTGATTTAGACCTGGTTTAGTCCTGGTTTAGTCCTGGTTTAGACCTGGTTTAGTCCTGGTTTAGTCCTGGTTTAGACCTGGTTTAGTCCTGATTTAGACCTGGTTTAGTCCTGGTTTAGTCCTGGTTTAGACCTGGTTTAGTCCTGGTTTAGTCCTGGTTTAGACCTGGTTTAGTCCTGATTTAGACCTGATTTAGACCTGGTTTAGTCCTGATTTAGACCTGGTTTAGTCCTGGTTTAGTCCTGGTTTAGACCTGGTTTAGTCCTGGTTTAGTCCTGGTTCAGACCGGGTTCAGACCAGGTTGGACTCACATCATGTCCTCAGAGTCCTCGTCACACTCGGCTCCGTACTTGCAGCTTCCACACTTTGAGACTTTCTTTCCAGAACCTTCATCGTCTGAGGAAAAACACAAAAACCTCAGATTTGATCAAACAAAATGTTAAAATGAAAGTGTCTCACCTCCGTCTGCCGAACCCGAGCCTCCGTCTGAAACACACACACAGTTAGACCGGACTGACCTGGGACTAACCTGGACTAACCTGGGACTAACCTGGGACTAACCTGGGACTGACCTGGGACTAACCTGGACTAACCTGGACTAACCTGGGACTAACCTGGGACTAACCTGGGACTAACCTGGGACTAACCTGGACTAACCTGGGACTGACCTGGGACTAACCTGGACTAACCTGGACTAACCTGGGACTAACCTGGACTAACCTGGACTAACCTGGGACTAACCTGGACTAACCTGGACTAACCTGGGACTAACCTGGGACTAACCTGGACCAACCTGGTACTGACCTGGGACTAACCTGGACTAACCTGGACTAACCTGGGACTAACCTGGGACCAACCTGGGACTAACCTGGGACTAACCTGGACCAACCTGGTACTGACCTGGGACTAACCTGGACTAACCTGGACTAACCTGGGACTAACCTGGGACTAACCTGGGACTAACCTGGGACTAATCTGGACTAACCTGGTACTGACCTGGGACTAACCTGGACTAACCTGGGACTAACCTGGGACCAACCTGGGACTAACCTGGACTAACCTGGGACTAACCTGGACTAACCTGGACTAACCTGGGACTAACCTGGACTAACCTGGGACTGACCTGGGACTAACCTGGACTAACCTGGACTAACCTGGACTAACCTGGGACTAACCTGGACTAACCTGGGACTGACCTGGGACTAACCTGGACTAACCTGGGACTAACCTGGGACCAACCTGGGACTAACCTGGGACTAACCTGGACTAACCTGGGACTAACCTGGGACCAACCTGGGACTAACCTGGGACTAACCTGGACCAACCTGGTACTAACCTGGACTAACCTGGACTAACCTGGGACTAACCTGGGACTAACCTGGGACCAACCTGGGACTAACCTGGGACTAACCTGGACTAACCTGGGACCAACCTGGGACTAACCTGGGACTAACCTGGACCAACCTGGTACTGACCTGGGACTAACCTGGACTAACCTGGACTAACCTGGGACTAACCTGGGACTAACCTGGGACTAATCTGGACTAACCTGGTACTGACCTGGGTCTAACCTGGACTAACCTGGGACTAACCTGGGACCAACCTGGGACTAACCTGGACTAACCTGGGACTAACCTGGACTAACCTGGGACTAACCTGGACTAACCTGGGACTGACCTGGGACTAACCTGGACTAACCTGGACTAACCTGGGACTAACCTGGACTAACCTGGGACTAACCTGGGACTAACCTGGACTAACCCCGCTCCAGCTCTGGTCTGAAGCCTGTCTTAATGCCGCTCTGAAGCCGCTCTGAAGCCTGTCTTAAAGCCGCTCTGAAGCCTGTCTTAAAGCCGCTCTGAAGCCTGTCTTAAAGCCGCTCTGAAGCCGCTCTGAAGCTGCTCTGAAGCCGCTCTGAAGCCTGTCTTAAAGCCGCTCTGAAGCCGCTCTGAAGCCTGTCTTAAAGCCGCTCTGAAGCCTGTCTTAAAGCCGCTCTGAAGCCTGTCTTAAAGCCGCTCTGAAGCCGCTCTGAAGCCGCTCTGAAGCTGCTCTGAAGCCGCTCTGAAGCCTGTCTTAAAGCCGCTCTGAAGCCGCTCTGAAGCCTGTCTTAAAGCCGCTCTGAAGCCGCTCTGAAGCCTGTCTTAAAGCCGCTCTGAAGCCTGTCTTAAAGCCGCTCTGAAGCCTGTCTTAAAGCCGCTCTGAAGCCTGTCTTAAAGCCGCTCTGAAGCCGCTCTGAAGCCTGTCTTAAAGCCGCTCTGAAGCCTGTCTTAAAGCCGCTCTGAAGCCTGTCTTAAAGCCGCTCTGAAGCCGCTCTGAAGCCGCTCTGAAGCCGCTCTGAAGCTGCTCTGAAGCCGCTCTGAAGCCTGTCTTAAAGCCGCTCTGAAGCCGCTCTGAAGCCTGTCTTAAAGCCGCTCTGAAGCCGCTCTGAAGCCTGTCTTAAAGCCGCTCTGAAGCCTGTCTTAAAGCCGCTCTGAAGCCTGTCTTAAAGCCGCTCTGAAGCCTGTCTTAAAGCCGCTCTGAAGCCGCTCTGAAGCCTGTCTTAAAGCCGCTCTGAAGCCTGTCTTAAAGCCGCTCTGAAGCCTGTCTTAAAGCCGCTCTGAAGCCGCTCTGAAGCCGCTCTGAAGCCGCTCTGAAGCTGCTCTGAAGCCTGTCTTAAAGCCGCTCTGAAGCCGCTCTGAAGCCTGTCTTAAAGCCGCTCTGAAGCCGCTCTGAAGCCTGTCTTAAAGCCGCTCTGAAGCCTGTCTTAAAGCCGCTCTGAAGCCTGTCTTAAAGCCGCTCTGAAGCCTGTCTTAAAGCCGCTCTGAAGCCGCTCTGAAGCCTGTCTTAAAGCCGCTCTGAAGCCTGTCTTAAAGCCGCTCTGAAGCCTGTCTTAAAGCCGCTCTGAAGCCTGTCTTAAAGCCGCTCTGAAGCCGCTCTGAAGCCTGTCTTAAAGCCGCTCTGAAGCCTGTCTTAAAGCCGCTCTGAAGCCTGTCTTAAAGCCGCTCTGAAGCCTGTCTTAAAGCCGCTCTGAAGCCGCTCTGAAGCCGCTCTGAAGCCGCTCTGAAGCCTGTCTTAAAGCCGCTCTGAAGCCTGTCTTAAAGCCGCTCTGAAGCCTGTCTTAAAGCCGCTCTGAAGCCTGTCTTAAAGCCGCTCTGAAGCCGCTCTGAAGCCGCTCTGAAGCCGCTCTGAAGCCTGTCTTAAAGCCGCTCTGAAGCCTGTCTTAAAGCCGCTCTGAAGCCTGTCTTAAAGCCGCTCTGAAGCCGCTCTGAAGCCGCTCTGAAGCCGCTCTGAAGCCGCTCTCACCGCTGTAGCACGGGCCCTCGGACACAGCGCTGATGGCTCGTTGTTTCTTGCAGGAGGCGCGGCGCAGGAAACACTCGTTCTGGTACGTGTCACCGTTAGAGCCACAAACCGGGACGTACTTCTTATGACACTGAAACAGACACACACCAGAGCTCAGGACTGTGTGTGTGTGTGTTATATGTGTGTGTGTTATATCTGTGTGTGTGTGTTATATATGTGTGTGTGTTATATCTGTGTGTGTGTGTTATATATGTGTGTGTGTGTGTGTGTGTGTTATATCTGTGTGTGTGTTATATCTGTGTGTGTGTGTTATATATGTGTGTGTGTTATATCTGTGTGTGTGTGTTATATCTGTGTGTGTGTGTTATATCTGTGTGTGTGTGTTATATATGTGTGTGTGTGTGTGTGTTATATGTGTGTGTGTGTGTGTGTGTGTGTGTGTGTGTTATATGTGTGTGTGTGTGTTATATCTGTGTGTGTGTGTGTGTGTGTTATATGTGTGTGTGTTATATCTGTGTGTGTGTGTTATATCTGTGTGTGTGTTATATCTGTGTGTGTGTGTTATATATGTGTGTGTGTGTGTGTGTTATATGTGTGTGTGTGTGTGTGTGTGTGTGTTATATGTGTGTGTGTGTGTTATATCTGTGTGTGTGTGTGTGTGTGTGTTATATGTGTGTGTGTTATATCTGTGTGTGTGTGTTATATCTGTGTGTGTGTTATATCTGTGTGTGTGTGTTATATATGTGTGTGTGTGTGTGTGTTATATGTGTGTGTGTGTGTGTGTGTGTTATATGTGTGTGTGTGTGTTATATCTGTGTGTGTGTGTTATATCTGTGTGTGTGTTATATCTGTGTGTGTGTGTTATATATGTGTGTGTGTTATATCTGTGTGTGTGTGTTATATATGTGTGTGTGTTATATCTGTGTGTGTGTGTTATATATGTGTGTGTGTTATATCTGTGTGTGTGTGTTATATATGTGTGTGTGTTATATCTGTGTGTGTGTGTTATATATGTGTGTGTGTGTGTGTGTTATATGTGTGTGTGTGTGTGTGTGTGTGTGTGTGTTATATGTGTGTGTGTGTGTTATATCTGTGTGTGTGTGTGTGTGTGTGTTATATGTGTGTGTGTTATATCTGTGTGTGTGTTATATATGTGTGTGTGTTATATCTGTGTGTGTGTGTTATATATGTGTGTGTGTTATATCTGTGTGTGTGTGTGTTATATATGTGTGTGTGTGTGTGTGTTATATGTGTGTGTGTGTGTGTGTGTGTGTGTGTGTGTTATATGTGTGTGTGTGTGTTATATCTGTGTGTGTGTGTGTGTGTGTGTTATATGTGTGTGTGTTATATCTGTGTGTGTGTGTTATATCTGTGTGTGTGTTATATCTGTGTGTGTGTGTTATATATGTGTGTGTGTGTGTGTGTTATATGTGTGTGTGTGTGTGTGTGTGTGTTATATGTGTGTGTGTGTGTTATATCTGTGTGTGTGTGTGTGTGTGTGTTATATGTGTGTGTGTTATATCTGTGTGTGTGTGTTATATCTGTGTGTGTGTGTTATATATGTGTGTGTGTGTGTGTGTTATATGTGTGTGTGTGTGTGTGTGTTATATGTGTGTGTGTGTGTTATATCTGTGTGTGTGTGTGTGTGTGTGTGTTATATGTGTGTGTGTTATATCTGTGTGTGTGTGTTATATATGTGTGTGTGTGTGTGTGTTATATGTGTGTGTGTGTGTGTGTGTGTTATATGTGTGTGTGTGTGTGTGTGTTATATGTGTGTGTGTGTGTGTGTGTGTGTGTGTGTGTGTTATAACTGTGTGTGTGTGTGTTATATGTGTGTGTGTGTGTGTTATATGTGTGTGTGTGTGTGTTATAACTGTGTGTGTGTGTGTGTGTCTGTGTGTGTGTGTCTGTGTTATATGTGTGTGTGTGTTATATATGTGTGTGTGTGTGTGTGTGTTATATATGTGTGTGTTATATGTGTGTGTGTGTGTTATATGTGTGTGTGTGTGTGTGTTATATGTGTGTCTTATATGTGTGTGTGTTATAACTGTGTGTGTGTGTGTGTGTGTGTGTCTGTGTGTGTGTGTGTTATATGTGTGTGTGTGTGTGTGTGTTATATATGTGTGTGTTATATGTGTGTGTGTGTGTGTGTGTTATATATGTGTGTGTGTGTGTGTTATATATGTGTGTGTGTGTGTTATATATGTGTGTGTGTGTGTTATATATGTGTGTGTGTGTTATATGTGTGTGTGTGTGTGTTATATATGTGTGTGTGTGTGTTATATATGTGTGTGTGTGTGTTATATATGTGTGTGTGTGTTATATGTGTGTGTGTGTGTTATATATGTGTGTGTGTGTGTTATATATGTGTGTGTTATATGTGTGTGTGTGTGTTATATATGTGTGTGTGTATGTGTGTGTGTGTGTGTTATATATGTGTGTGTTATATGTGTGTGTGTGTTATATGTGTGTGTGTGTGTGTGTTATATAAGTGTGTGTTATGTGTGTGTGTGTTATATATATGTGTGTGTGTGTGTGTGTGTTATATATGTGTGTGTGTGTGTGTGTGTTATATATGTGTGTGTGTGTGTGTGTGTGTGTTATATATGTGTGTGTTATGTGTGTGTGTGTTATATATATGTGTGTGTGTGTGTGTGTGTTATATATGTGTGTGTGTGTGTGTGTGTGTGTTATATGTGTGTGTGTGTGGGTGTTATATATGGGTGTGTGTGTGTGTTATATATGTGTGTGTTATATGTGTGTGTGTGTGTTATATATGTGTGTGTGTGTTATATATGTGTGTGTGTGTGTTATATATGTGTGTGTGTGTGTGTTATATATGTGTGTGTTATATGTGTGTGTGTGTGTTATATATGTGTGTGTGTATGTGTGTGTGTGTGTGTTATATATGTGTGTGTGTGTGTTATATATGTGTGTGTGTGTGTTATATATGTGTGTGTGTGTGTTATATATGTGTGTGTGTGTGTTATATATGTGTGTGTGTGTGTGTTATATATGTGTGTGTGTGTGTTATATATGTGTGTGTGTGTTATATATGTGTGTGTGTGTGTTATATATGTGTGTGTGTGTTATATATGTGTGTGTGTGTGTTATATATGTGTGTGTGTGTGTTATATATGTGTGTGTGTGTGTGTTATATGTGTGTGTGTGTGTGTTATATATGTGTGTGTGTGTGTGTTATATGTGTGTGTGTGTGTGTGTTATATGTGTGTGTGTGTGTGTGTTATATATGTGTGTGTGTGTGTGTGTGTGTGTTATATATGTGTGTGTGTGTGTGTTATATGTGTGTGTGTGTGTGTGTTATATGTGTGTGTGTGTGTGTGTTATATATGTGTGTGTGTGTGTGTTATATATGTGTGTGTGTGTGTGTGTGTGTTATATATGTGTGTGTTATATGTGTGTGTGTGTTAGATATGTGTGTGTGTGTGTGTGTGTGTTAGATATGTGTGTGTTATATGTGTGTGTGTGTTAGATATGTGTGTGTGTGTGTGTGTGTGTGTGTTATATATGTGTGTGTGTGTGTGTGTGTTATATGTGTGTGTGTGTGTGTGTGTTATATATGTGTGTGTGTGTGTGTGTTATATGTGTGTGTGTGTGTGTGTGTGTTACTCACGTTCAACTGACAAACACACTTGATCTCGGCTCCGTTCTCGCGACACGTTCCTCCAAAACGACATGTTCCAGCGTCACACACTCTGAGGTCACTCTTCTTCTGAGACACATCTGCAAAACCAAGGTTTAGTCCTGGTTTAGTCCTGGTTTAGACCTGATTTGGTCCTGGTTTAGTCCTGGTTTGGACCTGATTTAGTCCTGGTTTAGTTCTGGTTTGTCCTGGTTTAGACCTGGTTTAGACCTGGTTTAGACCTGGTTTAGTCGTGGTTTAGTCCTGGTTTAGTCCTGGTTTAGTCCTGGTTTAGAGCTGGTTTTGTCCTGGTTTAGTCCTGGTTTAGTCCTGGTTTAGTCCTGGTTTAGACCTGGTTTAGTCCTGGCCTTTACCTGGTTTAGTCCTGGTTTAGACCTGATTTGGTCCTGGTTTAGTCCTGGTTTAGACCTGGTTTAGACCTGATTTAGTCCTGGTTTAGTCCTGGTTTGTCCTGGTTTAGACCTGGTTTAGTCCTGGTTTGGACCTGGGTTAGTCCTGGTTTAGTCCTGGTTTAGAGCTGGTTTAGTCCTGGTTTAGAGCTAGTTTAGTCCTGGTTTGTCCTGGATTAGTCCTGGTTTAGACCTGGTTTAGTCCTGGTTTAGACCTGGGTTAGTCCTGGTTTAGTCCTGGTTTAGACCTGGTTTAGTCCTGGTTTAGAGCTGGTTTAGTCCTGGTTTAGAGCTGGTTTAGTCCTGGTTTAGACCTGGTTTAGTCCTGGTTTAGTCCTGGTTTAGACCTGGTTTAGACCTGGGTTAGTCCTGGTTTAGTCCTGGTTTAGACCTGGTTTAGTCCTGGCCTAGACCTGGTTTAGTTCTGGTTTAGTCCTGGTTTAGTCCTGGTTTAGACCTGATTTAGTCCTGGTTTAGTCCTGGTTTAGACCTGGTTTAGTCCTGGTTTAGTCCTGGTTTAGTCCTGGTTTAGAGCTGGTTTAGACCTGGGTTAGTCCTGGTTTAGTCCTGGTTTAGACCTGGTTTAGACCTGGGTTAGTCCTGGTTTAGTCCTGGTTTAGTCCTGGTTTAGACCTGGTTTAGACCTGGGTTAGTCCTGGTTTAGTCCTGGTTTAGACCTGGTTTAGTCTTGGCCTAGACCTGGTTTAGTTCTGGTTTAGTCCTGGTTTAGTCCTGGTTTAGTCCTGGTTTAGACCTGGTTTAGTCCTGGTCCTGGTTTAGTCCTGGTTTAGTCCTGGTTTAGACCTGGTTTAGTCCTGGTTTAGTCCTGGTTTGGACCTGGTTTGGACCTGGTTTAGTCCTGGTTTAGTCCTGGTTTAGTCCTGGTTTAGAGCTGGTTTAGTCCTGGTTTAGAGCTGGTTTTGTCCTGGTTTAGAGCTGGTTTAGTCCTGGTTTAGTCCTGGTTTAAACCTGATTTAGACCTGGTTTAGACCTGATTTAGACCTGGTTTGGACCTGATTTAGTCCTGGTTTAGTCCTGGTTTAGTCCTGGTTTAGAGCTGGTTTAGTCCTGGTTTAGTCCTGGTTTAGACCTGGTTTAGTCCTGGTTTAGTCCTGGTTTGGACCTGGTTTAGTCCTGGTTTAGTCCTGGTTTAGAGCTGGTTTAGTCCTGGTTTAGTCCTGGTTTAGACCTGGTTTAGTCCTGGCCTAGACCTGGTTTAGTCCTGGTTTAGACCTGATTTGGTCCTGGTTTAGTCCTGGTTTAGTCCTGGTTTAGTCCTGGCTTAGACCTGATTTAGAGCTGGTTTAGTCCTGGTTTGTCCTGGTTTAGACCTGGTTTAGTCCTGGTTTAGTCCTGGTTTAGACCTGGTTTAGTCCTGGCCTAGACCTGGTTTAGTCCTGGTTTAGTCCTGGTTTAGACCTGATTTGGTCCTGGTTTAGTCCTGGTTTAGAGCTGGTTTAGTCCTGATTTAGTCCTGGTTTAGACCTGATTTAGAGCTGGTTTAGTCCTGGTTTGTCCTGGTTTAGATCTGGGTTAGTCCTGGTTTAGTCCTGGTTTAGTCCTGGCCTAGATCTGGTTTAGTCCCGGTTTAGTCCCGGTTTAGTCCCGGTTTAGACCTGATTTAGTCCTGGTTTGTCCTGGCCTAGACCTGGTTTAGACCTGGTTTAGTCCTGGTTTAGACCTGGGTTAGTCCTGGTTTAGTCCTGGTTTAGTCCTGGCCTAGACCTGGTTTAGTCCTGGTTTAGACCTGATTTAGTCCTGGTTTAGTCCTGGTTTAGAGCTGGTTTAGTCCTGGTTTAGTCCTGGTTTAGACCTGGGTTAGTCCTGGTTTAGTCCTGGTTTAGTCCTGGCCTAGACCTGGTTTAGTCCTGGTTTGTCCTGGTTTAGACCTGGTTTAGACCTGGTTTAGACCTGGTTTAGTCCTGGTTTAGACCTGGTTTAGTCCTGGCCTAGACCTGGTTTAGTCCTGGTTTAGTCCTGGTTTAGACCTGATTTGGTCCTGGTTTAGTCCTGGTTTAGAGCTGGTTTAGTCCTGGTTTAGACCTGATTTAGTCCTGGTTTGTCCTGGTTTAGACCTGGTTTAGTCCTGGTTTAGATCTGATTTAGTCCTGGTTTAGTCCTGGTTTAGAGCTGGTTTAGTCCTGGTTTAGACCTGGTTTAGTCCTGGTTTAGTCCTGGTTTAGACCTTGTTTAGACCTGGTTTAGTCCTGGTTTAGTCCTGGTTTAGACCTGGTTTAGTCCTGGTTTAGTCCTGGTTTAGACCTGGTTTAGTCCTGGTTTAGTCCTGGTTTAGTCCTGGTTTAGTCCTGGTTTAGTCCTGGTTTAGTCCTGGTTTAGTCCTGGTTTAGACCTGGTTTAGTCCTGGTTTAGTCCTGGTTTAGTCCTGGTTTAGTCCTGGTTTAGACCTTGTTTAGACCTGGTTTAGTCCTGGTTTAGTCCTGGTTTAGACCTGATTTGGTCCTGGTTTAGACCTGGTTTTGACCTGGTTTAGTCTTGGTTTAGTCCTGGTTTAGTCCTGGTTTAGACCTTGTTTAGTCCTGGTTTAGTCCTGGTTTAGACATTGTTTAGACCTGGTTTAGTCCTGGTTTAGTCCTGGTTTAGACCTGGTTTAGTCCTGGTTTAGACCTGGTTTAGTCCTGGTTTAGTCCTGGTTTAATCCTGGTTTAGTCTTGGTTTAGACCTGGTTTAGTCCTGGTTTAGTCCTGGTTTAGTCCTGGTTTAGACCTGGTTTAGTCCTGGCCTAGACCTGGTTTAGTCCTGGTTTAGTCCTGGTTTAGACCTGATTTGGTCCTGGTTTAGTCCTGGTTTAGAGCTGGTTTAGTTCTGGTTTAGACCTGGTTTAGTCCTGGCCTAGACCTGGTTTAGTCCTGGTTTGGACCTGATTTGGTCCTGGTTTAGTCCTGGTTTAGAGCTGGTTTAGTCCTGATTTAGTCCTGGTTTAGACCTGATTTAGAGCTGGTTTAGTCCTGGTTTGTCCTGGTTTAGATCTGGGTTAGACCTGATTTAGTCCTGGTTTGTCCTGGCCTAGACCTGGTTTAGACCTGGTTTAGTCCTGGTTTAGACCTGGGTTAGTCCTGGTTTAGTCCTGGTTTAGTCCTGGTTTAGTCCTGGCCTAGACCTGGTTTAGTCCTGGTTTAGACCTGATTTAGTCCTGGTTTAGTCCTGGTTTAGAGCTGGTTTAGTCCTGGTTTAGTCCTGGTTTAGACCTGGGTTAGTCCTGGTTTAGTCCTGGTTTAGTCCTGGCCTAGACCTGGTTTAGTCCTGGTTTGTCCTGGTTTAGACCTGGTTTAGACCTGATTTAGTCCTGGTTTAGTCCTGGTTTAGTCCTGGTTTAGTCCTGGTTTAGACCTGGTTTAGACCTGGGTTAGTCCTGGTTTAGACCTGGTTTAGTCCTGGCCTAGACCTGGTTTAGTTCTGGTTTAGTCCTGGTTTAGTCCTGGTTTAGACCTGATTTAGTCCTGGTTTAGTCCTGGTTTAGTCCTGGTTTAGTCCTGGTTTAGTCCTGGTTTAGTCCTGGTTTAGTCCTGGTTTAGAGCTGGTTTAGTCCTGGTTTAGTCCTGGTTTAGTCCTGGTTTAGACCTGGTTTAGACCTGGGTTAGACCTGGGTTAGTCCTGGTTTAGTCCTGGTTTAGACCTGATTTGGTCCTGGTTTAGTCCTGGTTTAGACCTGGTTTAGACCTGGTTTAGACCTGGTTTAGTCCTGGTTTAGTCCTGGTTTAGTCTTGGTTTAGTCCTGGTTTAGTCCTGGTTTAGACCTTGTTTAGTCCTGGTTTAGTCCTGGTTTAGACCTGATTTGGTCCTGGTTTAGTCCTGGTTTAGACCTGGTTTAGACCTGGTTTAGTCCTGGTTTAGTCCTGGTTTAGTCCTGGTTTAGACCTGGTTTAGTCCTGGTTTAGTCCTGGTTTAGTCCTGGTTTAGTCCTGGTTTAGTCTTGGTTTAGACCTGGTTTAGACCTGGTTTAGACCTGGTTTAGACCTGGTTTAGTCCTGGTTTAGTCCTGGTTTAGTCCTGGTTTAGACCTGGTTTAGTCCTGGTTTAGTCCTGGTTTAGTCCTGGTTTAGACCTTGTTTAGACCTGGTTTAGTCCTGGTTTAGTCCTGGTTTAGTCCTGGTTTAGACCTGGTTTAGTCTTGGTTTAGTCCTGGTTTAGTCCTGGTTTAGACCTTGTTTAGTCCTGGTTTAGTCCTGGTTTAGACATTGTTTAGACCTGGTTTAGTCCTGGTTTAGTCCTGGTTTAGACCTGGTTTAGTCCTGGTTTAGACCTGGTTTAGTCCTGGTTTAGTCCTGGTTTAATCCTGGTTTAGTCCTGGTTTAGTCTTGGTTTAGACCTGGTTTAGTCCTGGTTTAGACCTGGTTTAGTCCTGGTTTAGTCCTGGTTTAGTCCTGGTTTAGACCTTGTTTAGACCTGGTTTAGACCTGGTTTAGTCCTGGTTTAGTCCCGGTTTAGTCCCGGTTTAGACCTGATTTGGTCCTGGTTTAGACCTGGTTTAGACCTGGTTTAGACCTGGTTTAGACCTGGTTTAGTCTTGGTTTAGTCCTGGTTTAGTCCTGGTTTAGTCCTGGTTTAGTCCTGGTTTAGTCTTGGTTTAGACCTGGTTTAGACCTTGTTTAGTCCTGGTTTAGTCCTGGTTTAGTCCTGGTTTAGTCCTGGTTTAGTCCTGGTTTAGACCTTGTTTAGTCCTGGTTTAGTCCCGGTTTAGTCCCGGTTTAGACCTGATTTGGTCCTGGTTTTGTCCTGGTTTAGACCTTGTTTAGTCCTGGTTTGAACCTGGGTTAGTCCTGGTTTAGTCCTGGTTTAGTCCTGGTTTAGAGCTAGTTTAGTCCTGGTTTGTCCTGGTTTAGTCCTGGTTTAGACCTGGTTTAGTCCTGGTTTAGACCTGGGTTAGTCCTGGTTTAGTCCTGGTTTAGACCTGGTTTAGACATGGTTTAGTCCTGGTTTAGTCCTGCTATAGTCCTGATTTTGACCTGGTTTAGACCTGGTTTAGTCCTGGTTTAGTCCTGGTTTAGACTTGGTTTAGTCCTGGTTTAGTCCTGGTTTAGTCCTGGTTTAGACCTGATTTAGTCCTGGTTTAGTCCTGGTTTAGACCTGGTTTAGTCCTGGTTTAGTCCTGGTTTAGACCTGGGTTAGTCCTGGTTTAGTCCTGGTTTAGTCCTGGTTTAGAGCTAGTTTAGTCCTGGTTTGTCCTGGTTTAGTCCTGGTTTAGACCTGGTTTAGTCCTGGTTTAGACCTGGGTTAGTCCTGGTTTAGTCCTGGTTTAGACCTGGTTTAGACCTGGTTTAGACCTGGTTTAGTCCTGCTCTAGTCCTGATTTTGACCTGGTTTAGACCTGGTTTAGTCCTGGTTTAGTCCTGGTTTAGACTTGGTTTAGTCCTGGTTTAGTCCTGGTTTAGTCCTGGTTTAGACCTGATTTAGTCCTGGTTTAGTCCTGGTTTAGACCTGGTTTAGTCCTGGTTTAGTCCTGGTTTAGACCTGGGTTAGTCCTGGTTTAGTCCTGGTTTAGACCTGGTTTAGTCCTGGCCTAGACCTGGTTTAGTTCTGGTTTAGTTCTGGTTTAGTCCTGGTTTAGTCCTGGTTTAGTCCTGGTTTAGACCTGATTTAGTCCTGGTTTGGACCTGGTTTAGTCCTGGTTTAGTCCTGGTTTAGTCCTGGTTTAGAGCTGGTTTAGAGCTGGTTTAGTCCTGCTTTAGAGCTGGTTTAGTCCTGGTTTACAGCTGGTTTAGTCCTGGTTTAAACCTGATTTAGAGCTGGTTTAGACCTGGGTTAGTCCTGGTTTAGTCCTGGTTTAGACCTGGTTTAGACCTGGGTTAGTCCTGGTTTAGTCCTGGTTTAGTCCTGGTTTAGACCTGGTTTAGACCTGGGTTAGTCCTGGTTTAGTCCTGGTTTAGACCTGGTTTAGTCTTGGCCTAGACCTGGTTTAGTTCTGGTTTAGTCCTGGTTTAGTCCTGGTTTAGTCCTGGTTTAGACCTGGTTTAGTCCTGGTCCTGGTTTAGTCCTGGTTTAGTCCTGGTTTAGACCTGGTTTAGTCCTGGTTTAGTCCTGGTTTGGACCTGGTTTGGACCTGGTTTAGTCCTGGTTTAGTCCTGGTTTAGTCCTGGTTTAGAGCTGGTTTAGTCCTGGTTTAGAGCTGGTTTTGTCCTGGTTTAGAGCTGGTTTAGTCCTGGTTTAGTCCTGGTTTAAACCTGATTTAGACCTGGTTTAGACCTGATTTAGACCTGGTTTGGACCTGATTTAGTCCTGGTTTAGTCCTGGTTTAGTCCTGGTTTAGAGCTGGTTTAGTCCTGGTTTAGTCCTGGTTTAGACCTGGTTTAGTCCTGGTTTAGTCCTGGTTTGGACCTGGTTTAGTCCTGGTTTAGTCCTGGTTTAGAGCTGGTTTAGTCCTGGTTTAGTCCTGGTTTAGACCTGGTTTAGTCCTGGCCTAGACCTGGTTTAGTCCTGGTTTAGACCTGATTTGGTCCTGGTTTAGTCCTGGTTTAGTCCTGGTTTAGTCCTGGCTTAGACCTGATTTAGAGCTGGTTTAGTCCTGGTTTGTCCTGGTTTAGACCTGGTTTAGTCCTGGTTTAGTCCTGGTTTAGACCTGGTTTAGTCCTGGCCTAGACCTGGTTTAGTCCTGGTTTAGTCCTGGTTTAGACCTGATTTGGTCCTGGTTTAGTCCTGGTTTAGAGCTGGTTTAGTCCTGATTTAGTCCTGGTTTAGACCTGATTTAGAGCTGGTTTAGTCCTGGTTTGTCCTGGTTTAGATCTGGGTTAGTCCTGGTTTAGTCCTGGTTTAGTCCTGGCCTAGATCTGGTTTAGTCCCGGTTTAGTCCCGGTTTAGTCCCGGTTTAGACCTGATTTAGTCCTGGTTTGTCCTGGCCTAGACCTGGTTTAGACCTGGTTTAGTCCTGGTTTAGACCTGGGTTAGTCCTGGTTTAGTCCTGGTTTAGTCCTGGCCTAGACCTGGTTTAGTCCTGGTTTAGACCTGATTTAGTCCTGGTTTAGTCCTGGTTTAGAGCTGGTTTAGTCCTGGTTTAGTCCTGGTTTAGACCTGGGTTAGTCCTGGTTTAGTCCTGGTTTAGTCCTGGCCTAGACCTGGTTTAGTCCTGGTTTGTCCTGGTTTAGACCTGGTTTAGACCTGGTTTAGACCTGGTTTAGTCCTGGTTTAGACCTGGTTTAGTCCTGGCCTAGACCTGGTTTAGTCCTGGTTTAGTCCTGGTTTAGACCTGATTTGGTCCTGGTTTAGTCCTGGTTTAGAGCTGGTTTAGTCCTGGTTTAGACCTGATTTAGTCCTGGTTTGTCCTGGTTTAGACCTGGTTTAGTCCTGGTTTAGATCTGATTTAGTCCTGGTTTAGTCCTGGTTTAGAGCTGGTTTAGTCCTGGTTTAGACCTGGTTTAGTCCTGGTTTAGTCCTGGTTTAGACCTTGTTTAGACCTGGTTTAGTCCTGGTTTAGTCCTGGTTTAGACCTGGTTTAGTCCTGGTTTAGTCCTGGTTTAGACCTGGTTTAGTCCTGGTTTAGTCCTGGTTTAGTCTTGGTTTAGTCCTGGTTTAGTCCTGGTTTAGTCCTGGTTTAGTCCTGGTTTAGACCTGGTTTAGTCCTGGTTTAGTCCTGGTTTAGTCCTGGTTTAGTCCTGGTTTAGACCTGGTTTAGTCCTGGTTTAGTCCTGGTTTAGACCTGATTTGGTCCTGGTTTAGACCTGGTTTTGACCTGGTTTAGTCTTGGTTTAGTCCTGGTTTAGTCCTGGTTTAGACTTTGTTTAGTCCTGGTTTAGTCCTGGTTTAGACATTGTTTAGACCTGGTTTAGTCCTGGTTTAGTCCTGGTTTAGACCTGGTTTAGTCCTGGTTTAGACCTGGTTTAGTCCTGGTTTAGTCCTGGTTTAATCCTGGTTTAGTCCTGGTTTAGACCTGGTTTAGTCCTGGCCTAGACCTGGTTTAGTCCTGGTTTAGTCCTGGTTTAGACCTGATTTGGTCCTGGTTTAGTCCTGGTTTAGAGCTGGTTTAGTTCTGGTTTAGACCTGGTTTAGTCCTGGCCTAGACCTGGTTTAGTCCTGGTTTGGACCTGATTTGGTCCTGGTTTAGTCCTGGTTTAGAGCTGGTTTAGTCCTGATTTAGTCCTGGTTTAGACCTGATTTAGAGCTGGTTTAGTCCTGGTTTGTCCTGGTTTAGATCTGGGTTAGACCTGATTTAGTCCTGGTTTGTCCTGGCCTAGACCTGGTTTAGACCTGGTTTAGTCCTGGTTTAGACCTGGGTTAGTCCTGGTTTAGTCCTGGTTTAGTCCTGGTTTAGTCCTGGCCTAGACCTGGTTTAGTCCTGGTTTAGACCTGATTTAGTCCTGGTTTAGTCCTGGTTAGAGCTGGTTTAGTCCTGGTTTAGTCCTGGTTTAGACCTGGGTTAGTCCTGGTTTAGTCCTGGTTTAGTCCTGGCCTAGACCTGGTTTAGTCCTGGTTTGTCCTGGTTTAGACCTGGTTTAGACCTGATTTAGTCCTGGTTTAGTCCTGGTTAGTCCTGGTTTAGTCCTGGTTTAGACCTGGTTTAGACCTGGGTTAGTCCTGGTTTAGACCTGGTTTAGTCCTGGCCTAGACCTGGTTTAGTTCTGGTTTAGTCCTGGTTTAGTCCTGGTTTAGACCTGATTTAGTCCTGGTTTAGTCCTGGTTTAGTCCTGGTTTAGTCCTGGTTTAGTCCTGGTTTAGTCCTGGTTTAGTCCTGGTTTAGAGCTGGTTTAGTCCTGGTTTAGTCCTGGTTTAGTCCTGGTTTAGACCTGGTTTAGACCTGGGTTAGACCTGGGTTAGTCCTGGTTAGTCCTGGTTTAGACCTGATTTGGTCCTGGTTTAGTCCTGGTTTAGACCTGGTTTAGACCTGGTTTAGACCTGGTTTAGTCCTGGTTTAGTCCTGGTTTAGTCTTGGTTTAGTCCTGGTTTAGTCCTGGTTTAGACCTTGTTTAGTCCTGGTTTAGTCCTGGTTTAGACCTGATTTGGTCCTGGTTTAGTCCTGGTTTAGACCTGGTTTAGACCTGGTTTAGTCCTGGTTTAGTCCTGGTTTAGTCCTGGTTTAGACCTGGTTTAGTCCTGGTTTAGTCCTGGTTTAGTCCTGGTTTAGTCCTGGTTTAGTCCTGTTTAGTCTTGGTTTAGACCTGGTTTAGACCTGGTTTAGACCTGGTTTAGACCTGGTTTAGTCCTAGTTTAGTCCTGGTTTAGTCCTGGTTTAGTCCTGGTTAGACCTGGTTAGTCCTGTTTAGTCCTGGTTTAGTCCTGGTTTAGACCTTGTTTAGACCTGGTTTAGTCCTGGTTTAGTCCTGGTTTAGTCCTGGTTTAGACCTGGTTTAGTCTTGGTTTAGTCCTGGTTTAGTCCTGGTTTAGACCTTGTTTAGTCCTGGTTTAGTCCTGGTTTAGACATTGTTTAGACCTGGTTAGTCCTGGTTTAGTCCTGGTTTAGACCTGGTTTAGTCCTGTTTAGACCTGGTTTAGTCCTGTTTAGTCCTGGTTTAATCCTGGTTTAGTCCTGGTTTAGTCTTGGTTAGACCTGGTTTAGTCCTGGTTTAGACCTGGTTTAGTCCTGGTTTAGTCCTGGTTTAGTCCTGGTTTAGTCCTGTTTAGACCTTGTTTAGACTGGTTTAGACCTGGTTTAGTCCTGGTTTAGTCCCGGTTTAGTCCCGGTTTAGACCTGATTTGGTCCTGGTTTAGACCTGGTTTAGACCTGGTTTAGACCTGGTTTAGACCTGGTTTAGTCTTGGTTTAGTCCTGGTTTAGTCCTGGTTTAGTCCTGGTTTAGTCCTGGTTTAGTCTTGGTTTAGACCTGGTTTAGACCTTGTTTAGTCCTGGTTTAGTCCTGGTTTAGTCCTGGTTTAGTCCTGGTTTAATCCTGGTTTAGACCTGGTTTAGTCCTGGTTTAGTCCCGGTTTAGTCCCGGTTTAGACCTGATTTGGTCCTGGTTTTGTCCTGGTTTAGACCTTGTTTAGTCCTGGTTTGAACCTGGTTAGTCCTGGTTAGTCCTGGTTTAGTCCTGGTTTAGAGCTAGTTTAGTCCTGGTTTGTCCTGGTTTAGTCCTGGTTTAGACCTGGTTTAGTCCTGGTTTAGACCTGGGTTAGTCCTGGTTTAGTCCTGGTTTAGACCTGGTTTAGACATGGTTTAGTCCTGGTTTAGTCCTGCTATAGTCCTGATTTTGACCTGGTTTAGACCTGGTTTAGACCTGGTTTAGTCCTGGTTTAGTCCTGGTTTAGACTTGTTTAGTCCTGGTTTAGTCCTGGTTTAGTCCTGGTTTAGACCTGATTTAGTCCTGGTTTAGTCTGGTTTAGACCTGGTTTAGTCCTGGTTTAGTCCTGGTTTAGACCTGGGTTAGTCCTGTTTAGTCCTGGTTTAGTCCTGGTTTAGAGCTAGTTTAGTCCTGGTTTGTCCTGGTTTAGTCCTGGTTTAGACCTGTTTAGTCCTGGTTTAGACCTGGTTAGTCCTGGTTTAGTCCTGGTTTAGACCTGGTTTAGACCTGGTTTAGACCTGGTTTAGTCCTGCTCTAGTCCTGATTTTGACCTGGTTTAGACCTGGTTTAGTCCTGGTTTAGTCCTGGTTTAGACTTGGTTTAGTCCTGGTTTAGTCCTGGTTTAGTCCTGGTTTAGACCTGATTTAGTCCTGGTTTAGTCCTGGTTTAGACCTGGTTTAGTCCTGGTTTAGTCCTGGTTTAGACCTGGGTTAGTCCTGGTTTAGTCCTGTTTAGACCTGGTTTAGTCCTGGCCTAGACCTGGTTTAGTTCTGGTTTAGTTCTGGTTTAGTCCTGGTTTAGTCCTGGTTTAGTCCTGGTTTAGACCTGATTTAGTCCTGGTTTGGACCTGGTTTAGTCCTGGTTTAGTCCTGGTTTAGTCCTGGTTTAGAGCTGGTTAGAGCTGGTTTAGTCCTGCTTTAGAGCTGGTTTAGTCCTGGTTTACAGCTGGTTTAGTCCTGGTTTAAACCTGATTTAGACCTGGTTTAGACCTGATTTAGACCTGGTTTGGACCTGATTTAGTCCTGGTTTAGAGCTGGTTTAGTCCTGGTTTAGTCCTGGTTTAGAGCTGGTTTAGTCCTGGTTTAGTCCTGGTTTAGACCTGGTTAAGTCCTGGTTTAGACCTGATTGGTCCTGGTTTAGTCCTGGTTTAGAGCTAGTTTAGTCCTGGTTTAGACCTGGTTTAGTCCTGGCCTAGACCTGGTTTAGTCCTGGTTTAGACCTGATTTGGTCCTGTTTAGAGCTGGTTTAGTCCTGGTTTAGTCCTGGTTTAGACCTGATTTAGAGCTGGTTTAGTCCTGGTTTGTCCTGGTTTAGTCCTGGTTTAGACCTGGTTTAGTCCTGCCTAGACCTGTTTAGTCCTGGTTTAGTCCTGGTTTAGACCTGATTTGGTCCTGGTTTAGTCCTGGTTTAGACCTGATTTGGTCCTGGTTTAGAGCTGGTTTAGTCCTGGTTTGTCCTGGTTTAGACCTGGTTTAGTCCTGGTTTAGATCTGGGTTAGTCCTGGTTTAGTCCTGGTTTAGTCCTGGCCTAGATCTGGTTTAGTCCCGGTTTAGACCTGATTTATTCCTGGTTTGTCCTGGCCTAGACCTGGTTTAGACCTGGTTTAGTCCTGGTTTAGACCTGGGTTAGTCCTGGTTTAGTCCTGGTTTAGTCCTGTTTAGTCCTGGCCTAGACCTGGTTTAGTCCTGGTTTAGACCTGATTTAGTCCTGGTTTGTCCTGGTTTAGACCTGGTTTAGACCTGATTTAGTCCTGGTTTAGTCCTGGTTTAGAGCTGGTTTAGTCCTGGTTTAGTCCTGGTTTAGACCTGGTTTAGACCTGGGTTAGTCCTGGTTTAGTCCTGGTTTAGTCCTGGCCTAGACCTGGTTTAGTCCTGGTTTAGACCTGATTTAGTCCTGGTTTGTCCTGGTTTAGACCTGGTTTAGACCTGATTTAGTCCTGGTTTAGACCTGTTTAGTCCTGGTTTAGTCCTGGTTTAGACCTGGTTAGTCCTGGTTTAGTCCTGGTTTAGTCCTGGTTTAGACCTGGTTTAGTCCTGGCCTAGACCTGGTTTAGTTCTGGTTTAGTCCTGGTTTAGTC